>NC_142944.1:50936783-50949283 GCF_046866305.1 Octopus bimaculoides
TATAATCGACTGGGCCTCCCCACCAAAAAACAATTTCGGCCCTTGTGCCCAGAGTAGAAAAAAATATATGTAATTCTTATAAAATGTGTTGAATGCCACTTTCTTTCTTTCGTTCACTCAGTCGTATACGTATCTCCATGTGTCATAAATGTTGTACACGAAGACATAGATATAAGTCTTATATGAAGAGGAAAGGTCAATTTGTCAGAAAAGCAAAAGAAAATCACTACATCAAATCTAAAAGGTTCTTAAACAAACTGAAAAATGCAGCAGAAGAAGATTTGATTTGGTTTTTCTCAAATGAGAAAAACTTCGACCAAGATCAAAAAGTTAACAGAAGAAATGGCAGATGGTTATGTGCAGACCCTTCTGAGATTCCATGTGTAATTCATGCAAAATGTCCTGCAACTGTCACGGTTTCAGGGGTTGTCAGCAACGAAGGACATGCGATGCCTCCTTACTTCTTTCCACAAGGCCTCAAAGTTGACTCGGCCGCCTACATTGAGGTCCTGGAAATAATTGTTAAGCCCTGGATAGACAGTGTATGCAATGGAAGGCCATATGTGTTTCAGTAAGACTCTGCACTATCACACATGGCTCTAGTAACACAAGAATGGTTGGCTGAAAATTTTCATGATCACATAACCCTAACATTTGGTTTCCTAACTCCCCAGATCTCAATCCATTGGACTGTTACATGTGGAGTGTTGTTGAGAGAGAGGTCAATGAACATGGCCATAACACCAAAGATTCTTTGAAAGCTGCCATAGAGTAATGTCGAAAATGAACCAGGACCACTTGATTCGAGCATGTAGATGATTCAGATCTCATATAGAAGCAGTTATTGAAGCTGAAGGTGGCTTTATTGAAAAACATTATAGAAAAGAAGGTTTATATTTTATCCTCATAGCATTTTTTGATAAATAAAGTTATTATCTGTTATTATATAGCTGTTTTTTTATAAACATAAATTTATTCTCAAATATCTTACGCATCTTGTGTGTGTGTGTGTGTGTGTGTGTGTGTGTGTGTGTGTGTGCGTGCGTGCGTGCGTGCGTGCGTGCGTGCGTGCGTGCGTGCGTGCGTGCGTGCGTGCGTGCGTGCGTGCGTGCGTGTGTGTAAAAACAAACAGAAAGAACAGAAAAGCGTGAATGATTTCAACGTTTCAGCATTCAACTTTCGTTCTAGAATCATTACGATTTCAGCACTTGGAAAAAACTAGTATTGTTCATCGGAAAAACCTCAGGGTCATACAAAAATTAAAGAAGACAAGTATTTCGAATAAAAGCATAAGGAACGTTAAGAAATTCTTGAAAACAAGGACAGAGACTGATGTCTAGTTCTAAAGAAAAACATGAACAAAGAAATACAGGATATAAATACAGGTACTTATGTGTGTATGTGTGCGTTCTCCTTTATAGCTATTAACTATTGATTAGCAGTGCAGGAAGTAACATGCTCACTCTTATTATAACCTAGCCAAAGGCAGACGAGAAAATAGTATTTATAGTGAGAATTTTCCTCTGAACTCATTAATTAATACTGTGCCTTAAATCTTTATTTATCCATTTTATACTGCTTTCCAGCCAAATCTTTGTCCGAGTGAAAGAATAACAATAGAACAACTCCACTGTCAGGAAACTTAATGTATCAGTGCCGAGAGTTTAACTGTAATTTTCAAATAAATAGATAGATAGATAGATAGATAGATAGATAGATAGATAGATAGATAGATAGATAACAGACCGAGAGACAAATAGAAAGACAGACAGTTAAATAGATAAAGACAGATAGACGGACAGACAGATAGACAGACAGACAGATACATTTCTTTTATTAGCCACACAGGGCTCAACGAAGATGGGACAAATACAATGTAGAGCTTTTCTTTTTGGGAGGGGGAAGGGGGAAAAAAGGGGGGGGTCGATCAAAAGGGATCGTAGGAAGGAAAAGGGGGGAGTTCGATCAAAAGGGATCGGAAAAAAAAGGGGGGCGATCAATAGGGATCGTGTATCACACAGTAATGTTCTCGTGTAAAAGGAGGGGAGGACAGTTTAGGTTTGGCCTGAAGGTCGTCTTAAACAGGCGGGTCAGGTATTCCTCGTCGACGCCCAGGTTCGCCCCGAGATCGTCGTCGTACCTTCCCTCCACTAATCCACTATAGAATGCATTAGTTGTGATGCAGTCGCTCAAGGTTGACCCGGGTTGTTGGAGTTGCCGAAGAGCAGCGCAACACTCGCGGTGCCATTCGCCCTTCCTCGGCCTCTTCTTGATCCATGACTGCAGTTCGGTCATGGAGACGAGCTGCGGGAAAGCGCGCCGCACAAACGGTGGCCACACCTGTTCACCGCTGTCTACGTAGAGCCGGAGATGTCGCAGTCTCAGCGCGTGTCTGCGCATCATCAACCACGGCATGCCCAGTCCTCCTTTTAACGGGTGTTGGCAGCAAACGGATCGCCTAACCATCGGAACGCTTCCTTTCCACAAGAAGCGGAAGAGGATGCGCTCCAGTTTGGTGATGGTAGGGTCGGGACGAGGAACGACGGTCAGGCGGTAGTAGATGACGGACGCGATGTACGTGTTCCCCACCTCCGCCCGCAGATAGACAGACGGACGGATAGATAGATAGATAGATAGATAGATAGATAGATAGATAGATAGATAGATAGATAGATAGATAGATAGATATTGTGTGTATGTATATATTGATGATATCCCCCGGTAGGAAAGCTTTCTAGAATTGTTATCTTCTTTCTCTTTTATGTATAATTACCAGTCGCTAGATATTGAAAATTTTTCTAAATTCCTCCATTACTGCAAATTATAAGTATTTTCAATCGATAAATCAGTGAAAGATTTTATGAAAATGTTAAAATGTTCTTAATTAACTTCTAATAACATTTTAAACTCAGAGAGGGATGATGGAAAACCGCCGCTACCATGGCAACGACAAACATCATTACAACAGCAGACAATGTAAAATATGTGAAATCAGCGAGATTTCTGTCATGTATTCCATTGAAATATTTATGAATACTAAAATCAAACCAAAGCCCTTTCATGGCACGATCGACGGCGTGACTGATTAACTAGATGTCTTGCACTTGCTTTGTTTCGTTTTTCTTTAACGTTCGATTCGCAGCGGGATGATTCTCGGCTTATCGTTCATATTGGTTTGGATAAAATCAGCGCTTATTTTACGTATTGAGATTATGATTGTATGGTAACAACGAGGCTCAGTATTTCATCCGACTGGGCTGCACTCAATAACAATAACATCGAGCTGACTGTTGGGTTTAAAAGAAAAACCTAGTTAAATAAAATATATTTCTCATTTGTATAACTCCTCCCATAAATACAGTGACTTACTTTCACTCCTCCTGCTACTCCTCTGTCTCTTGATTCTTCCTCTCTCACTGTGTGCTTGACGTCCTTTACTCATTACTGACCACCATACCTACGTGCACTCATCCTGCATCTCTTACGTTAACTCTCAGTATCTTTCTTTTACTCTCTTCCCTCCTCTCTCTCTCTCTCTCTCTCTCTCTCTCTCTCTCTCTCTCTCTCTCTGTACAGTGTAAAGCATGACTGGAGTAATATATACGAGTCTGCTATAATGAATCCATAAACACATATTAAACATCCAAGGGTATATTTTTTCCCTCTGAAGATATGCTCAAGTCATATAAATTTAATATTTACTTAATATTTACCGAGTATTAATTGAAACAAGTGACCATTTCTAAAGCGTGGAAACCACTAGTAAACCCGTACTAGGATGCTCGTGGCAGCATCCTAGTAAGCTGTTTGAAGCATACCAACTGTTCCAGCCGCCCTTTTCCCCAGTAGTAAACAAATATTTACCGAGCATTAATTAGTTTGCTGTTAATAATAAACAATTATTAACTTCCCAATCTCCATTTTCTTTTTCTTCTTTTATATGAATATACACTATATGTTTTTATATATATACCTATTATTTAAAGGAAATTCCCCCAAAATACTATGTATTTAACCAGTATTTCCTTGGATGAAACCATCCCTTCATGAGGTTAACACAACCTCTAATCGGATATGTATGTATGTATATATATATATATATATATATATATATATATATATATATATATATATATATATATATATATATATATATATATATATATATATATATACATATATACATATATACATATATACATATATATATATATATATATATATATATATATATATATATATATATATATATATATATATATATATATATATACGAGGGGCTACTAAACATTCTCTGTAGGACAAGCCCGATGTAGTTCAGGCTTCCACCGCTAGAAACCACTTGATGCTACCTTCAGGCATCGTCAAGTAAGGTCATACTGCCATGTGGTTTTCTTTGTTTTGCAGTGCTTCTCCCCTGTTCCTCGATTTTTGCAGTGGCTGAACCGAAGGAACATTGTGCTTCCGTGAAATTTTGTTTACTACTGGGGAAAACGGCGGCTGGAACAGTTGGTATGCTTCAAACAGCTTACTAGGATGCTGCCACGAGTATCCTAGTACGGGTTTACTAGTGGTTTCCACGCTTTAGGAATGGTCACTTGTCACCTGAAGACCAATCTCGTTCAGGACGACCATCGATCTTCCGAACGAATGAAAACATCACGAAAATTCATGAACTGATCTTGGAGGACCATCGCCAAACAATTAACGAACTTGTTGATATGACTGGTGTCTTGGAGCTCCTGCCAACGAATTTTGAGAGAGGAATTGCGAATGTAAAGAGTTGCAGCAAAATTTGTGCCGCGCTTTCTCACGGAAGATCGAAAGCAATCATGACTGAATGCATGTCTTGAACTGAAAGAACCGTTGGAAGATGATCCGGACTTTTATTCGAAGGTCATCATTGGTGACAGAAGCTGGTGCTACGGAATTTGCAGATATGGAAGTGGTGAAGGAAAAAACGACGGAAGTGTTAAAAGGCATCACTTCGCAAGAGTTCCAGCACTGCTTCGAATACTGGAAAACATACCTGGACCAATGAATTGCTTCAAATGGAGAATACTTTGAAGGCGATAAAAGTATAAACATGTAAAAACTAGGTGAATGAAATAATACTGCAAAATTCTGGGGGGTTTTAAGGTACCCCCTCGCATATGTATATATGTTTGTTTGTGTGTGTGTGTGTGTGTGTGTGTGTGTGTGTGTGTGTGTGTGTGTATTGTTTATTTATAGATATTAGATAGACAGCCAGACAGACAAACAGATAGAGAGATAGAGAGACAGACAGACAGACAGAAAGATACAAACATAAAAACATACATGCAACGGGCTTGGTGACAGTTTCTGTCTACTGTATTCCACTTATGTAATTTGAGCAATAGCTGAAGACACTTGCCCAACGTGCCATACATTGAGACCCAAATTTCAAGCCCTAAGGCTGCCAACAGAACTTCTTAACCACACAGCCATGTCTGCATCTATTAAGAAAAATTAATGGGAACCAGAATAACATTATGACTCATCTTTTGAAGTCTTTTTGCTCTTTCATAGATTGATCGATAATGTTTTTTTTGTCCTGTTATTTTTATTGCTGTCATTGTTTTATACTTCCTTTTCTTCTTTTTGTCTTTCTTTAAGATTTAGCTATGCGACAAGAACAAAAATGAAAATCTTTGATCTTACCATGATAATCAACAGTTGACATCTTAAACCAACGAGATAGTTTATATGTTTATTGCTCCACCTGTTAGAAATAGTAGCCAAATTTCTCTTAAATTTCACCTGGCCGTCGTTAAAAGAGAGGGACACATTGAATAATTTACTTCATGCTAGATATAGAATGCCCGAGAAAAGACGAGATGGCCATGTTTGAAATGCCTTTGATAATAGGACTATCTACTCTCAGGACTGACCTAGAAAGAAAGAGCGTCTGTATTTGTTTTTGACTGCATTCCAGCTTTGTAATTATGCGGTTGGGGGCGTAAGTTGTATATCGGAAGCTATAATTTTCTCAATGTATCAGTCTTTAAGACTGTAAGGTCTAATTTATGAAAGGTTTGACTGCTATTTCCAACAGAACGAACAGCTATATAAAATGCCCCCACCCTTACACACATCTTTGGCTCAATTATTGATGTTGAGGTTGCTATTATTGTTCTTTGGTTCCAAACAAATCATCGCCGCGTAGATTCTATCTTCAAACACGTTCCAGCCTCGGGTCATCCTATATTTTTATAAGGCTAATCAGAATTAAATTGTCAAATACACTTTTCTTTATTCACGATGGCGTGATTTGAGGAAGGTTTGATTGGTATTTCTTGTAATCCCTGCAGTCATATAGAGACCTCTTTCCATTTGTCTTTTTGGTGTTGATGTTAGCACAGATAGTTTTACTAATGAGACTGTTGTTGTCATTACTGTTACTAATCTTATCGTTATGGAAGAATCGGTAAAGCATCGAACAAAATATATTGCAGTATATAATTCCCAGCCAAGTATTCGATTTTTCACTCCCTCAAATATATGCAAAATTATGCCCAAGGTAGAATTCATATAATTTTGTATGATTTTGTATGCTGGTCATCGAGATGTTTCGAAAGTCTGATGACTAAGACATTTGTGAACATCTTATAGAAGTGTAGCAAAAGGTGCATGAAGCGGTCCAAAAGTGACGTAATCCCGAAAGCTTCATGCATGGCACCTAAATTATTTACTAAAGTCCCGGGTCTTAACTTACTTTTGTAAACTTACGGATGATTTTTTAAAAAAAATTATGCACGCCTATATTGATTCTATTTCTCTTGCTTGTTCTACCAAACCTCTGCGCGCGTGTGTGTACGTGTGTGAGTGTGTGTGTGTGTGTGTGTGTGTGTGTGTGTGTGTGTGTGTGTGTGTGTGTGTGTGTGTGTGTGCGCGCATGTTTGTGTGTATTTTATAGATGAAAGACAGATATTTTCCGTATAGAATACACTTCGTAGTGCTCAAGGGGTTTAAAAATAGAGGAATAAATGTAAGGACAAGCAAGTTAGGCAAGTCGATATACAAAAAATATTAAATACATTTAATACAAAAGTTGTACATATGTTTACATATAAAAGGTCCGACTTACACAGAATGGAAATGATATCAGGAATTCAAAGCCTTTGATTCCTTTTATCATTTCTATTCTGTGTAAACCGGGCCTTTTTATATGTAAACATATGGACACTTCTTGTATTAAATGTATTTAATATTTTTTGTAAATCGACGTGCCTAGCTTGCTTGTCCTTACATTTACTCATATATATATATATATATATATATATATATATATATATATATATATATATATATATACACGCATATACATATACATATATATATATAAATAATACAGAATGGGACAAGAACGCAAAACATCTAGACAGTTATGTGATACAAGAAAGGGACAAGACATCCAGATGGACGATACAAAGAAAACACGGACAGGTCATTCGGAGTTTTCTTTCATATATATATGTGTGTGTGTGTGTGTGTGTGTGTGTGTGTGTGTGCGTGCGTGTGTGTGTGTGTGTGTGTGTGTGTGTGTGTGTGTGTGTGTGTGTGTGTGTGTGTGTGTGTGTGTGTGTGTGTGCGTGTATAAATGTATGTATGTATGCATGTATAAATGTATGTATTATGTATGTATGTATGTATGTATGTATAAAGAATAAAAAGTTTCGAATGGTACAATGCACTATAATACAAAAATGGACTACATACCTGTTGTAATTTAGTTATCTATAGTCCGATGATATTTCGGAATACAATTCCTTCTTCAGATATTCTTCGATGGAGTCTCTGCTATAAGACTCCATCGAAGAATATCTGAAGAAGGAATTGTAATTCCGAAATATCATCGGACTATGGATAACTAAATTACAACAGGTATATAGTTCATTTTTGTATTATAGTGCATTGTTGTACCATTCTAAACTTTTCATTCTTTACAAACAATACACAATGCTTCAAGCGAACTACAATACTCTTGTATGTATGTATGTATGTATGTATGTATGTATGTATGTATGTATGTATATGTTTCTTGGTCACCAGACGTCACAATTTTGGGGACGTAACATTGAATTTAGACAATGGCTTATTTTATCTTTACCATAATAAGCCCAATAAACCCATTAAGTATATCCATGTATTGTCCAATCTTCCTGAAAGTGTTATTAATGGGGGTCAACGAGGTGTCGATAAGAATTTAAAACTTATCTGCAAATGAAAAGATTTTTCATAACTTTACACCCATTTATAATACAGCATTAAGGAACAATGGATTCGATAGGAAGATATATTATATTAAGAAGACAATATTCAAGAATAAATTAGGTAAACGTTTTCCAAATCTTGCGAAATTAAATATTGATACCCCTTCTGTGAATGATCCTCCTGAACATCAGGACTGCCGCCATAATAGAAGACACTATAATTCATTCAATTATAATAATAATTATACTGGGCAGATTTGGAACGACTCGGCCAGGAAACGGGAAATTATTTGGCTCACCCCTTCTTCTTTCTTCTAAGTCAGTAATCTCCCTAAATTATTTTTTAGGATTATTGGCAGGAATTTTCCATTTGGCCATAAGTATTATCCCATCTTTAATAGATCCTGCCTTAAATTATCATACTTAACTATGCCTAATCTAGGATCTATAATTGCGGCCAATGATAGATTAAAACTTAGGAATAATAGTATCGATAGAGATGACAATTTAGCTGGCCTCAATATGAATAATAATAAGAATCAAAAATATCAAAAAAAAAGATATCAAAAATATAAAGGCGAAGCATGGAAATAAAGCATGTAATTGTCGTAACCGGAATTTATGTCCCTTAAAGAAATTATGTTTAAGGAGAAATGTCATGTATAAAGTGGAGGTTTCAACTCCCAATGAATCAAAGAAGATATACATAGGAAGTACGACTGATTTTAAGACTAGATATAGGGGGCACACAAATTCATTTATTAATCAAGAAACAAAAAACTCAACCACACTAACTACCCACATTAATAAATCAAAAATGCGTAATAAACAATTCTGTCTGGATTGGTCTATTATAACGGAAACCAAACCATACAATACACACACCAGAAATAATGAATTATGCACAAAAGAATTAATCAATATACTCCGTACTGATAAAAAATTTTAATTAATAAGATTTCGGATGTCATAATTCTTTGTAGACATAAATATTTATCAACGTTTAAATTTTTTTCCAAAAATAACTAGTTTATATGATTTTAACCTATTTACTCCTTGTGCTTTTGAATTCATCCTAAAATACTATTATCAATAGTTTTATAATATACTAGCAGAAATACCCGGCGTTGCCCGGGTTAAAGAGAATAATGAAATCTAAAAACGCCGTCTAGACTACGCATCATCTTTATATAGAGAGATGTATATACACACACGCACCCAAACACACGTATATATATGTATATCAATATAAATATATGAAAGTCAATGAAGTTTCGTAAAAGAAGGTGATCATGTACATACTTTCTTGCTGTTGTGATTATAACACCTCATTGTAAACTATGTTCCTTGTTTTCCCTTGTGGAGCATATACAAATAGGTTTTTTGTTGCTGCCCACTCTTGAGCAGCCAACATACAGTTGTCCATGTGAGAAGCAGGGCTCTTCCAAGAGAAGACCAGCTACAGACAGTGTTTGACCCTGATATTTGTTTATGGACATGGCAAAAGTCACACGAAGGGGGAATTGTAGTCTTCTGAATGTAAAAGGAATGTCTGCTCCTGATGGAGTAAGAGGAATTCTTGGAATAAAGACGTCATCCCCTTTTGCACATCCAGAAAGAATGGTAGCCTCGATAACGTGTGACATCATTTTCTAAATAATGCTCATCTGTTATGTTCGGGTTAAAATTTCATCAACATCAAAAATATATGAATTTTCATGGGAGTTATGGCCGTTATGCAAAGAATATAATTTCCAAATTTCATAAAGATCCATTCAGTACTTTTGACGTAGTTTTGGATAAGAAAACAAATGACTAATGTGTGTGTTTGTGTGCATGTGTATGTGTGTGTGATGGGTGTATATATGTATAGATATCTGTATGCATGTATATATGTGTACATATTACATGTACATCTATATATATATATATACATCTACACATATGTATACATATACATCTACACATATGTATACATATACATGTATGTATAGATCTATATATATATATATACATATACGTGTACATCTATATGTATACATATACATCTCTCTCTCTCTCTCTTTCTCTCTCTCTCTTTCTCTCTTTCTCTCTCTCTCTCTCTGAAAGTATCTGTCATTACAGTATCGAAATGGTGTACATATACATGTATATGTATACATATACATCTCTCTCTCTCTCTCTGTCTCTCTCTTTCTGTCTCTCTCTTTCTCTCTTTCTCTCTCTGTGAAAGTATCTGTCACTACAGTATCGAAATGTGATTGTTTCAGTTAGTGGAATAGTTTCATTTTTAAAGTGAAAGTATTTGACATGAGTGTTTTTGTTTCACTTTTGACACGTAATACTTAAATAGTGGAGGAGATATTATGTTGCCGTGTGCTCGAACTCTGCAAGAAGTTAATAATTTTTTTTGACTAAAACACAACTGGAATCCTAAGTAAGGCATGTGTAAAATTTGAATGAAATTGGTTGCGTAGTTCTCGAGTTTTAGGGATTCACACAGACAGACAGACAGACAGACAGACAGACAGACAGACATTCTCATTTTTATATATATAGATTTAAACATGTAAACTCAGCTCTTATTATTTACCATTCGCCTGAAAAGTATGTTCTTTCGATAGGGCATTCGAATTTTAAAAATTCTTAAAATATTCTTATATTTTTTTTAATTTAAAAAAACTCTTCTTAAATTAATTCTAACGAGAGAAACGTGGATGATTGTTATGGTTGGAAATAATTCGCCCATTTCAAACTTCATATTCTCGAAACGGCCGTCAGCCTTTGTACCTGCTGAAGATTCTTCTTAAAATCGTACCACCATTTCACCTATTTGGATTACCGTTCTACATTCACCATGTGCATCTTTTAATATCCTCATTGATTTCTAATACGGATATACAACCTCATAACATCTCATGCAAGTACATCTATGATTTATATGTATTCATATATTTATATGTATGTGTGTGTGTACGTATATATATATATATATATATATATATATATATATTATTTGTTTCAGTCATTTCACTGCGGCCATGCTGGAGCACCGCCTTTAGTCGAACAAATTGACCCCAGGACTTATTCTTTGTAAGCCTAGTACTTATTCTATCGACTTCTTTTTCCGAACCGCTAGGTTGCGGGGACGTAAGCGCAACAACATTAGTTGTCAAGTGATGGTGAGGAGATAAACAGACACGCAAACATATATATATGTACAGTGGGATTCCTTCAGTTTCCTTCTACCAAATCCACTCACAAGGCTTTGGTCGGCCCGAGGTTATAGTATAAGACACTTGGTTAGCAAGCTACTCACCACACACCCACGCCTGCGCCTATATATATGTGTGTGTGTGTGTGTGTGTGAATTTCTTTTTCTCTCTCCCTCTCTTTCTCTCCTTCCATACACACACACATACACACTGATACACACACACATATATATATATATATAGATAGATATAGATAGATACATACATGCATACATACATACATACATACATACATACATACATACATGCATGCATGCATACATACATACATACATACATACATACATACATACATATGTGAGTGTGAATAGAGAGAGAGAGAAAGAAAGAGAGATACATATACATATATGTGAAAAATAAGGATAAACACAATTGCTCTGTAGTTCATAACAGGTATACTAGTTTGAATAGAAGTTAATTAACCTCCCTGCGTAAAGGAGACTGGATTATGGAAATCTACGTAAAGCTCTAGACATAGCAGTCACAGTCGTGTATCTATTTGTACACATAATTATGTGCTTTGAATGAGCATTAGAGCATTTTAGTTCTTATTTCTAGCAATGTAGGTATTTCTAACCCCCTAGTTACATTTAGTGACAATTATAGTTTTCGTTTTTGCTGTGTATTTTAATTTTATATCTATCTATTTATCCATATATATATATATATATATATATATATATATATATATATATATATATATATATATATATATATATACATATAAATATATATACACGTGCATTTTCAGATTAACACCCGCAAGATTTTCACTAGGGTGTTAGGGTTAGGGTTTTAAGGTTAGGGTTTTAGGGTTAAGTTTAGGGTTAGGGTTTTAGAGTTAGGGTTAGGGCTTTAGGTTTAGGGTTAGGGTTAAGGTTAGGGTTAGGGTTAGGGTTAGGTTTAATCGTGCGAGTGTTAATCTGAAAATTTACCTATATATATATATATATATATATATTGACAGACCGGTCACTGGTCAATCTTATAT
>NC_142944.1:50954283-50979283 GCF_046866305.1 Octopus bimaculoides
AGCGTCATACAGTAATTAAACTAAATGATATATTGATTTTAAATATGCTAATTTGTCAAACGTGGCCAGGAATATTTACGTCGGGATTTTCTCATCTCTACTTCGGTATGTACTATAAGTCAATACTTTATTGAGGACACCTACAAAGAACGAAACATGCTCGGAGCTGTCTCACATTCTAAATAAATAGTTTCTTTTCTGTTTTCTTTTTTCTATTTATTTCTTTTCTCGTTGTTATCCTAATCGTGTAGAGCTAAAATCAAAGACGTTCAAACTTTCCTATCGTTTTATTCGTACATTGTGTATAAGTCTTCATTATCCAATCGGTTTTTCCATTTTTTGATTCAGCGGGATGTGATTTGAGAGAGAATTCGTCTATTTTTCAGTAGGTCGAGCAACCAAGTAGACACACACAAACACACACACACACACACACACACATTATTTCTTTCTCTCTCTCTCTTTCTTTCTCCTTCTCTCTCTTCCTCTCCTTCTCTCTCTCTCTCTTTCTTTCTCCTTCTCTCTCTTCCTCTCCTTCTCTCTCTCTCTCTCTCTCAGTCTCTTTTAAAAGTAAGCAGTATATTGGAAAAAGAGAACGACAGATGGCCATATTCATAAATTGGCTGACAACCAATTGCATGGTCCGCATTTTTTGCCCTGTAAGAGATGCTACATGAGATTCGTGTTCAAGGTACTTAGCTCTTAATAGTTAAATTATTTTTGACACGTCCAATGTAGTGAATATCAAAAATCTAATCAGAAATAATCGACTGGTAATGAAAAGACAACATTAGTTCAATGAATTATATCATTTTAATAACTTCATCTAGCACGGGAGACAAATCCGAGTATGTTTCGTTCTTTTTAGACGTTATCATACCTACCAAAATAGTGATGAGAAAATCCCTAAGTACACTGCTGTACTTAGCCACGTTTGTCAGATTAACATATTTAAAATTATTATATCACTTAGGCTAATTACTGCATGACGCCATCCATATGAAAAAAAGAATCGAGTTACTGCTGTATTTTCTTCGCTGCATAATTATTTCCAATCAAATGCTCCATGCTCACTGCATTGAGTACGTTTATACCGACTTACTTATTCCTGTATGTTTTTTTCTTTACTCTCAAACGGACAGAGCCTCTAAGAGAAATTAATCTCAGTGATTTATTCGGATTTATATTCAATTTCGTCTAATTGCTATAGCGTGATATAATTCTCTATGACAAACAGCTCGCAAGTTCATTGTAATTGATTAATGGTTCAATAGGTTGGTACTGTCGAATCAAATTTCTCCAACATCCTCTTCAAAGAGAAGATTTATTTCTTTGTCCTCTGAAGAAACGTTAAGAAATATGTACGTAAGCAACGGAATTATTAATCGTTATTGTTAAGAAAATTATTGTAAATGATTTGTGTGTCTGGCAGGACCTGTAAAGCATCGGTCTAAACGCTTTACAATAATTATTTCCGTTCCTTTCTGCGTCACTTTACCTTTCGTTCATCAAAATGTTAATAGCAGCAGATTCCAGTTGACATTACAGAATCCCTCTCCTCATACACAAATTCGTTGTCACGTGGTCATGTGCTAATATTGTAAGTAGTCTAATCTGATGCATAATATTTTGTCTAATAGATATCTTTCTTCAATTGACGATCAGAATAATTTTAATGGCCGCTTATTAAGCCAGTCATTGTGGTTAATATTGAATACTCGATATTGTTGTTTAGTTCCAAATCAGCTTTAGTTTTCTGATCAAAAGCATTACAACCATAGCCAATCAGCCATTTTATAGTATCTTATGCTACATAGTCTGGTTTTATTTTTATTTTTAACAGCAGGATGTGATTTGAGGGAGAATTTATTGCTGTTTCTAGCTAGTCGATTAACCACAAAATGAACAAACTTTTTCGAGAAGCGAGCTGCATGAACATGATTCATCATCAGCCGGGTCACACTACTATATAAAAAAAAATTCAAGGTAATTTTTTAGAAAATCTCACAGAACAATATATATATATATATATATATATATATATATATATATATATATATATATATATATATATATATATATATATATATATATATATATATATATATATATATAGTGAATCCAAACTAAGAAGAAAAGACAAGAAAAAACAATAACGCGAGGACGTGGTACAAGTATTGTATTACCAGACGCGCAGGAAAGGAAGGAAAGATGATTTAATGTTCCGAGCTTTGCTCTTCTTCAGAAATAGAGGAAATTCCAAAGGAGAGGAAGGCGGAGGAAGAAAATCGCCAACGATACACACGTGGTTATATATATATATGTGTGTGTGTGTGTGTGTGTGTGTGTATGTATACATATATATATGTATACATATATATACATATATATGTGAGGATTCACACATACACACACACATACACACATACACATACACACACATACACACACATATACACACACATATACACACACATACACACACACATACACACACACATACACACACACACACACACACACACGCACGCACACACGACGAGCTTCTTTCACTTTCTGTGAACCAAATTCACTCACAAAGCTCTGGTTGATTTGGATCTATAGTAGAAGACACTTGCCCCGCGTTCCACGCAAAATGCTTTAGAAGCAAACTTCTTACCATAAAGCTACGTCTGCACCACAAGTTTGTTAAAAATCATTTTGCTACCCAATGATCGAAGATCCCTTATTGATTACTGCTGTTGTGGTTGTTTTTGTTGTCGCTATTTTTAAGATAAGGATCTATGTTTAAATTAATTAATTCTTGTGTATCGTTGCTACTTATTGAATTATTGATTTTATCATGTTAATGATCTGTAGGTATGGGACCTATAAGAGTAGAATTTTGAACCCAGAATGTCAAAGGTTTGAAGATGTTTTCCGTGACCTACGCCTGCGCAACTCGAGGTTGTGTGCGCGTGTGTGTGTGTGATTTGTATATGTGTGTATTTCTGTGTGAGTGTATCTGTGTGGGTATGTGTGTTTGTATGTATGTCAGCGTGTATTCATGTTTATGTGTGTGCAGGGAAGAGGAAGGGCGTGTGTGTGTGTGTGTGTGTATGTGTGCGTGTTTTGTACGTGTATGTGCCTTTTGTATATGTACTTTTCAGGTGGTATCTGTGTGTGTGTGTGTGTTTCTGTGTGTGTTTCAACGTGTGTATATATATGTGTGCATTTGTGTGCCTGTCTGTACGTCTGTGCATGTACCTGTGTATCATTGTCTTTGTGTGCATACGTATGTGTATGCGTGTGCTTGTGTGTATATGTGTGAGTCTGTTTCTGAGTTTGTGTATGTGTGTGAGTACACGTTTTTGTTTGTATGCGTGTGTGTGGGGGGCACCTGCGTTTACTCTTTTACTTGTTTCAGTCATTTGACTGTGCCCATGCTGGAGCACCGCCTTTAGTCGAGCAAATCGACCCCAGGACTTATTCTTTGTAAGCCTAGTACTTATTTTATCGGTCTCTTTTGCCGAACCGCTAGGTTACGGGGACGTAAACATGCAAGCATCGGTTGTCAAGCAATGTTGGGGGGACAAACACAGACACGCAAACATATACACAAACACATACATATATGTATATATATATATATATATATATATATATATACATATATACGACGGGCTTCTTTCAGTTTCCGTCTACCAAATCCACTCACAAGGCTTTAGTCGGCCCGAGGCTATAGAAGACACTTGCCCAAGAAGCCACACAGTAGGACTGAACCCCGAACTATGTGGTTGATAAGCAAACTACTTACCACACAGTCACTCGTAAGCCTATTTTTGTGTGCAATTTAAAAATAAAAGTAGCATGAAGAAGAGATCAAACATTCCAGAAAGCGGAAATGTATGTTTGTATGTCATAGAATCTTCCCGAAAGTAAACATTTAGAATTATAGCCAAATATTGTTATTCTATGACAAATCTAAACATTTCAAAATGTGAATCTGAAATATAAACTTTTTTCTTTTAATGCTTTTATCTGTTCCGCATTTACTCCACTGTACACTAAATTCTTATCATTCACTGGTTTTGCATGGATTAAAGATAACTTCTGGTAAACAATACCCTATATCAGTTGGTTGGTTGGTTGGTTGGTTGGTTGGTTGATTGGTTGGTTGATTGGTTGGTCTCTCTAGTCAGGCTTTACATCGTATATACATATATATATATATATATATATGTATTGATTTTTTGATCACCTCGCTTTTAGAATGGTTTTTGGATAATACCATACTATATTCTGGTGCCTAAACATAAGTACCATATTCAATTTTGAATCTAAATCTAGATCTTATACATATATATATATATATATATATATATATATATATATATATATATATATATATATATATATATATATATATATACATATATACATATATATATATATATATACTACACTTTATATATATATATATATATATATATATATATATATACATATATATATATACATATATATACATACATATATATATATATATGTATATATATATATATATATATATATATATATATATATATATATATATATATATATATATATATATATATATATATATATATATAATAATAGTAATAATAATAATATTAGGGAAAAAATCCAAAATTACAGGTAAAAGCTCAATTAAAATCAATTTATAAAAAAATAAAATTAAATTGAGCTTTATAGATAAAATATATATAAAATATATAGTTTTAGGGAAAATAACCAAGTTTCAAGAACTCATCGATGAAAATCCACTATCACATATAGAAAAATTAATAATTAAAAACACAATAAATGAGTATAATATAAAGTAAAGTAAATATCATAAGATAAATATAATAAAAAGATTACACGTGTTTCATAACTAATTTTCAAATAGAAAGGAAATTTAAATCGATTAAAATCAATTGAAATTATCGAAAATAAATTCTATTCAAAAATATAGCTAATCGTCAGATCAATAATTAAAATAAATAAATATATATATCAACCAACAATAAGTACCAAATTAATTTATATGAAATACTTATTTTATAAAGATAGAAAAATTATTAAAAATATCAAAATATCAAAATAATAAACATTCAATAATCATCCCTTCATTCATTATAATATATGCTAACATGTATATTATATACAAAAAACAGCTTACATAAATTATCATTGTTTTAAATACAATTTGAACGAAGTTTAAGTTTAAAATAATAATGAAGATAAAATTAGTACATATTTAACCGGTGTAATAGTTAAAGCTATACTATTTAAAGCTAAAGACGTTTATTTAATTATAAGTAAAAATCAATTGAATAATAGAAAAATACAAGATTATTTATTTCTACAAACCTAATAATAAAAATATGAATGAAAAATTATGAATGGAAAAATTATGAATGAAAAAATTAGGAAAGAAAAAATTATTAAGAATAAAAGATCAAACTTTATATATATATATACAAAGTTTTAATTTTAAAAAATCTTTAACGATATTATAAACTATAAAAGATTAATTATTAATCAAATATTATTAATCAAAAATAATCGAAAATATATCAACACTATTCAAATCGAAGTTCTAATATTATGTTGAAATGAAACTATAACTTCTAAATAATTTAGTGTTAAATAAGTTATCTATTAAAAATAATCTATAAAGAACCAAATGAATAATATAAAAAACAAGAATACATATTATTTTCAAATAGTAGAAAATCTTTAGCAAAGTAAAAAAACAGTACTTATCCATATTTTTCCGTAATTCAAACTCATCGATGAGTTCTTGAAACTTGGTTATTTTCCCTAAAACTATATATTATATATATATATATATATATATATATATATATATGTAAAAGGTTGAAGAGGAACACACGAGTAGATATATATATATATATGGGAAAAAATCATGGTAGAAAATGCTAAAATATTTTTATAAAAAAACATCTCAGTACCGGTTTCGATCCTTGAGATCTTTTCAACTGTAAATATGGATAACAAATTTTGGCAAATTTAAATGAAAAGTCTTTTTAAAAACATATTTGCACAGTATTCAAATACCAGGGGCATTTTCCTTGTTTCTATCTGTTTCTGTCTCTTTTGTTAACTCTTGTTAACTCTGATTGATACCCGTCCAATCTTTTGGGCGGGTATCAATCGGAAAGACCACCTGTTCTCAATAATGACACAATGAAAACAGCAGATGAAGAGGATCTACATCAGAATATTGGGTGATTGACTCGAACGCTTAAGAAAACCTTGACCCGCTGATCAAGATTACCTCAAGCAGAGTGGGGAAAGTGTATAGAGAAAGGAAGTACCTCATGATAAGAAGAAAAACCAAGAAAAGTTCAACAACACGCATCAAGTTCAACAAGACAAACCAGAAAAAATGACTTCATTGAGCTGAGAAGCTCTATCGCCCCTTCTCTACTCGCCAGACCTTGCACAATCAGATGTTCACTTATTCAGGTAACTTGAACACTTTACCAGTGGGAAAATATCGAGAAGCAAGGACGATATCGAAACAGCATCTCAGAAACTTTTCTCTTCTATTACGCGGTGGGAAAGTGTTATTGATTAAGGATGGAGATCTTCTTTTGGGTGAATAAATATGTTTGAAGTCATTACATGAAATATGACATGACTTTTCGGCACCCCTGGTATACACGCACACATAAATATAGATATTTATAACACACATCCACACACAAAACATATATATACATACATATATATACGTATGTACGCAAATATATATATATATATACATATATACATGCGTTATGTTTCTGCATGTATGTATGTATGTATGTATGTATGTAATGTATGTATGTAATGTATGTATGTATGTATGTATGTATGTAATGTATGTATGTATGTATGTATGTATGTATGTATGTATGTGTGAGAACGTCCACGTGGATAGTGAGAGAACGCTCCCTCCAGATCAACAGGTAAGAGAGCCTCAATTCTTTTTCCTAATTTCCCCCTTCATACCACAAACTATTTCGGCTCATTGCGTAGCGCTCAAAAAGGGGGAAAAAATCTGCCTACGGTAAAATATGGCATCGAAAATTACACTCGGCAACGACATGTTGAAACCATTCTCTGACCAAGGCAACGTGGTGGCCTGGATAAAAAAAGGTGAAGCTGGTAGCAAAATTACAGGGGATACAGGACGTAGCCAGCTTTCTACCGTCGTATAATTAGAAGGTAGCGCGCTGAGCCTGCATCTAGAGATGTCGGAAGACGATCAGTAAAAGATTGAGGAAAGGCTGAAAGTTGCTTACACGGAGGGAGCCTTTTAGGCGTATAGTAAGCTCGGAAGCGTGAGGTGGACTGGATAACAGGTTGACGACTATGCGAGTGAGATTAGAAGATCGGTGGCTTTAGTAGAGATTTCCGGCGAGACAATGGAGAGTGATGTGAGGTTGGCCTTTGTGATCGGATTTCCCGATCACGTCTCAATAAGTTTGCAGTAGCTACCTGGTATCCACACCATGCTGGTGAGTGAGTTGATGGGGCATATTCGCGTCATGACTCAGAACAACACACGCGATGTAGTTTGTACGATGAGGGAGACGAAAACGACAAAGAGGCGAATCGAAGCTAACAGGAAGAAGAATGAGACGAGAGAAGCTGAGCGAACGACGAAGGGCCCATGTTTCAGGTGTCGGGGTCCTTATATAGTCAGAGACTGCACGGCACCGAAACCGGAAGTGGTGTGCGGTGTGACCAGTCTGGACACATTGCTAACCAATGTAAACAGGGAAACGGATAGAGGGGAGCTACTGCGCCGGTAGCTACTCCGTCTACCGATTAGAAGCGCGTTCGCGGTCACTGCCATTAACAAACGTTCGAGTGGGGTCGAGAGAGGCTTGAGCCTTTGTGGATGCTGGTTGCACTACAACCTTGGTGACTGTAAAAATGGTGACTAGAGTAGTGGATAACAGGAAAGTGAGGTGCTGAGGCGAGAGCGGAATACAGTTGATAGTGCAAGGGTCGGCAGTGAAGGTTTAGGCGATTGTTGTCGACGAAGGGGTGGGTGGCATTGACGTAGTCGTGGGAATGGACGTGATTGTCCGGCTGAGTGGCGTGACAGTAGGCGAGAAGGGAGTGGAATTCGGCAACCGATGTGCTGCGTGTTATGAGTATGGACAAGCGAAGGAAGGTTATGAGAGCGACGGAACGCAGGTAGAAAGAGGGGACGATATATGCGACATTGAAGACGAGGACCTTCGGGCCAAATTCGATGGCACACGATGGACGGTGGAGTACTTCTGGAAGGGTGAACCCCCGGTGTTGCGAAACAGGGTGAGCTGTTACGAACGGAGCCAGGAATGAATTCAAGAGGGAGTTGGATCGATGGATAGAAGAGGGTATCTTGAGGCCATTGGAAGGAGAAGAGAAAAATGGTGTCTTGCCCTTAATGGGTGTGGTCCAGCCCACGAAGAACAAGGTTCGACCAGTACTCGATTTCTGTGAACTGAATGAGCAAGTGCTATGCCATTTGGGTGGTGAGACAGCAGACGTCTGCTGGGGAACTTTGCGGATTTGGAGGCGGATGACAGGAGCATCTACAATCGTCGACCTGAAGTCGGCCTATCTGCAACTCCATGTATCCAAGAAACTGTGGAAGTACTAGTTGGTGAGATACAAAAGTAGAACTTACTGCTTGACTCGGTTGGGGTTTGGCTTGAGTTCGGCACCAAAAGTTATGGCAAAGGTCCTAAAGACGGTCTTGCGGAAGGTGACCGAGGTGGAGCAAGCGACTAATTCGTACATCGACGACATCCTCGTAGATGAGAGTGTAGCGACGGCAGAGGAAGTCATAGATCATCTGAAGAAGTTTGGGCTGATTGCTAAACCACCAGAGGCCATAGAAGGAGGCGCTGAGCTGCGGCTCAAGATTGAAAGAGATAAGATGGGCAGGCTTGTTTTTCGCCGAGGAAATGGGATTCCGGACCTGAGCAAAGATATGAGTAGGCGAGAACTCTTCTCGGTGTGTGGAAAGCTGGTGGGACATTACCCAATTGCAGGATGGCTCTGGAAAGCATGCAGCTTCATCAAGAGTCATGTCGAAGGAGTAAAGTGGAGCGACAAAGTAGGGGAGAAGACAACTGCCATGATGCAAGACGTTTTGGAGAGAGTGAGCACGGAGGATCCAATGAGGGGCAGCTGGAATGTGCCCGAAACAAAAAAGGGAGTTGTGTGGTATGATGCAAGTAGCATCGCAATAGGAGTCATCCTGGAAGTGGGGGAGGGTGTAGAGGTGGAAGATGCAGCGTGGCTCAGAAAAAGGATGATTGCAGCCACGTCAATGTGGCTGAATTAGATGCCGTACTAAAGGCGTGAACTTGGCACTGAGATGGGGTCTCCACGAATTGGAAATTTGAACTGATTCGGTCACAGTAAAAGGGTGGGTGGCATTAGTGATCAGCAATCAAAGGAGAGTCCGCACAAAGGGAGGAATATACAAATTGAAGGGAAAGCAGAACAGATCTTTTAGTATAGGAATTCATAAGGTTCTTTTCACTAAGTAGGATGTCAAATGATTTCCCAGGGTACACAGATTTGACTAATCGATGGTGTTACTCTATTTTACAGAATATTTTAAAATTACAAAATTTTAAATATTTATTTATAAAATTAAGCCCAGGGTCAGACTAAACCTTGACATGGGCTACATATGTTTGATACCCCTGCTGTATTTGACTGTGCAGCCTGCCTAGCCTGAAGAAGCAGCCCATTCTCCTTTCATATTTTAAATTAAATTAGGATAATGAGGCCCTGAATACACTCGGTCCGAAAAATAAAAACTGACCCCCCAAAAAAGAAGCATTAATCACGGTTTCAATTTATTTGAGAATAGTGTTCTTGGATTAGAGCTGCTGTGGAATTAAAGAAATACAACAGCGACAGCAGAAACAATAATAACAATATGTAGTTATTTCCAGCTGGAGATAAAAAGCAAATTTTCCTTGAATCATACCCAACAGAATTTTATTAAATTCAGATTAGGAAAGAATGTACTAAAACTGTGTTAATGAATTATAGTGACACGGTATTTCATTATGCAATATACTATAAAATACATTAAACGTTTTAATAAGTCAATACCATGTTCTACTGTGTTAACAATGCTCTTACATCACTTGTTAAGGTTATCTGCAGATTTTCTATAGAAATCATAGTCAGTACTGATTTTGTTACGACGTTTCGTATCCGAGACGCTTATGATGTAAACAACAACGAGTTCGAAGATTTTAAAAAATGGGTAATGGACGTATATGACATATTTCAAATGTTTTTGCTCCTTCATCAGAACCTATCCGACCCATTAATCATGATGGAACACATAGCTTAAATAGCCACTAAATATAGTAGTGTAAAGTTATTGGATACACTGGTTTTACATATTAAACACATTCTTGGCAGCTGGTACGTAAATATTAATGACCTGTAGGATATATATATATATATATATATATATATATATATATATATCCCAAATAAACTGTACTTCATGTTGAAGCTTCGATGAAACTATAGGGTTATACTCAGGTACTTAAATGTGTGACCACTGATCTTGTAGCAGAAACAGCTGTAAGATAATGAAATTCATAAGATAACTGATTATTCCTTCGTCATCTCAATTTCTCATTACTCTCTGTGCTCTCTTTCTCTCTCTCTCTCTCTCTCTCTCTCTCTCTCCCTTTCTATTTATCTATAGATAGACAGGTAGGTAGGTAGGTAGGTAGGTAGGTAGGTAGGTAGGTAGGTAGGTAGGTAGGTAGGTAGGTAGATAGATAGATAGATAGATAGGTAGATAGATAGATAGATAGATAGATAGATAGATAGATAGATAGAGATAGATAGATACATACATACATACATACATACATACATGCATACATGCATGTATGCATGCATGCATACATACAGACAGACAGACATACATACGTACGTTCGTACATACATACATACATACATACATACATACATACATGGTATGGTGGTTGTCTACTCCTTATACAGAAATTGACCACCTCTTGTACTTACACCTTAGATCTATCATGGCATCTGATGTCGGTTTTTAAACCAGGCAATATTTTGAAAAGACACCCACATAGATCGCACCTCTGGTTTGGACCACCAATACCTGCATACATACATGCATACATACATACATACATACATACATACATACATACATACATACATACATACATACATAATACCAGGCATTGGCTTTCATGGCTTCTGATATTAATTGATTGGAAGTGTCATCCTGTACATTGTTTTGTCTTGGTATAAAAAGATGGGCTACAGCAAATATTTTGCTCAATACTACAGATCTACTTGTCAGTTGTTTAACCTTAAACAGTTGAGCACGTCCCTTGGTGGCTGACGATATGTGCATCTCTGATCACGAGTAGAAGTAGTGGGAGAGCATCATGGCCATGTGTTGAGAGGAATTCTTTGGGGTTTGGATAATTCACCTTTGGAAACATGGGTGTTTCGTTCAACATCCTTAAACAACCCTTATTCAGGGACCTTTTGAGCGGGATGGGCTACTCAACCTGAAGAAAATTCTAACTGGGTCCCCACCTGCAAGGTCATGTGCTGTTTATCTTGATATGAGGTCACCATGTCGCGCACATATGGTTGTAATGCATATGCCTGGTGTACCCTTATCGTACGGGCTTCGTATGTACGTACATATACAGAGAAATATATAGATATATGGATATATATGTATGTATATATGTACGTATATATATATATATATATATATATATATATATATATATACATACACACACACACACACACACACACACACACACACACACACACACACACAAACAAATATATATATAGATGTGTATGATTGTGTACAGAAGAATATATATATATATATATATATATATATATATATATATATATATATATATATATATATATATATATATATATATATATATATATATATATATATATATATATATATATGATATGATATGTTGATCCGTACAATCATGACAGCTGAAGTAAACTGTCAATTTATTTCAACAGTACGTGGGCCCAAATATTTATTGTTTTTAATACATCACATTGGTTTATCGAAAAACAGATGAATTCTCTTTGTCTGCGCTTTTTGTTTTGTCCACCCACACCCCACCCCGTTGTTCCATTCCAATCTTTTATATTTGTTTGTTCATGTGAATTAGAATACTTCGTTCGAAATTTTAACATTTAAATGTTGACCTTTTGAGAAGCAACTCAAGAGATATATTTGCCAGTACACAGAGAAGAAAAGAGGATATGTACTGTATGTGATGGACGCCATAGGAATTATGTTAATGCATCGTTATCTTCTTGTCAGAGTTTATAATTTTGTGTCTTCTTTATTTTACACCATTCCAATCGAAGACTTATTCAGTTTTTCTGATAAACATTCGAAAATCTAAAATCGATCGGATGAAAAAGAACAGAAAATCCATTCGATATTCAAATACAAATGCATTTCAAAATCATTATTTAACAATACTGGAATTGAATTACAGAAAATTTCTGATAGATTGATTTCAAATATAAATGTTTTTGTCTTCGTTGTTGTTGTCGTTGTTGTCGCAACCTCGTCAGTTTTGTAGTGCAGTGGGCAGATGGTGAGTGGAGAGAGCCAGAAGCGACATGTGATCGAGTGCATGTGGATATGCAAGGCGTATTAATTCTCGAAAACTACAAAGCTACAAAGCTGTTCTGGATCTGTACTCCATTGTGGATGCGAAAAGAAAACCAGTTTGAAAAAGAGTTTCAGGAAAAAGCGCCCAGTTGTTTATACGAGTTACTGTAAGAGAACTTTGAGAGTTTTCTGTCAAGAAAAGTAGCATGATGGTGACGATGGCAATGACGGGGGGGAGGTGGTGGAGAAGGAGGAGGAGAAGGAGGAGGAGGAAGATGCAGGAGGAGGAAGATGCAGGAGGAGGAAGATGCAGGAGGAGGAGGAAGATGCAGGAGGAGGAGGAAGGAGGAAGATGCAGGAGGAGGAAGATGCAGGAGGAGGAAGATGCAGGAGGAGGAAGATGCAGGAGGAGGAAGATGCAGGAGGAGGAGGAAGGAGGAAGAGGAAGAAGGAGGAAGAGGAAGAAGGAGGAAGGAGGAAGAAGGAGGGAGAAGATGCAGGAGGAAGAGGAAGGAGGAAGTGGAAGAATGAGGAAGAGGAAGAAGGAGGAAGAAGATGCAGGAGGAAGAGGAAGGAGGAGGAAGAGGAAGTAGGAGGAAGAGGAAGTAGTAGGAAGAGGAAGAAGGAGGAAGAGGAAGAAGGAGGAAGAGGAAGAGGAGGAAGAGGAGGAAGAGGAAGAAGGAGGGAGAGGAAGAGGAAGAAGGAGGAAGAGGAGGAGGAGGAGGAGGAGGAGGAGGAGGAGGAGGAGGAAGAGGAGGAGAAGGAAGAGGAGGAAGAAGAGGAGGAGGAGGAGGAAGAGGAGGAGAAGGAAGAGGAGGGAGGAAGAGAAGGAAGAAGAGGAGGGGAAAGAAGAGGAGGAGAAAGAAGAGGAGGAGAAGGAAGAGGAGGAAGGAGGAAGAGGAGGAAGAAGAGGAGGAGAAAGAAGAGGAGGAGAAAGAAGAGGAGGAGAAGGAAGAGGAGGAGGGGGAGGAAGAGGAGGAGGAGGAAGAGGAGGAAGGGGAGGAAGAGGAGGAAGAGGAGGAAGAGGAGGAGGAAGAGGAGAAGAAGGAAGAGGAGGGGTAGAGGAGGAAGGAGGAAGAGGAGGAAGAGGAGGAGGAAGAGGAGAAGAAGGAAGAGGAGGGGTAGAGGAGGAAGGAGGAAGAGGAGGAGAAGGAAGAGGAGGAGAAGGAAGAGGAGGAGAAGGAAGAGGAGGAGAAGGAAGAGGAGGAGAAGGAAGAGGAGGAGAAGGAAGAGGAGGAGAAGGAAGAGGAGGAGAAGGAAGAGGAGGAGAAGGAAGAGGAGGAGAAGGAAGAGGAGGAGAAGGAAGAGGAGGAAGGGAGGGGAGGGGAGGGGGAGGAGGAGAATAAGGAGGAGGAGGAGGAGGAGGAGAAGAAGACGAAGGAAGAGGAGGAGAGGAGGAGGAGAGAAGGAGGAGGAGGAGGAGGAGAAGAAGAAGAAGAAGAAGAAGAAGAAGAAGAAGGAGGAGGAGGAGGAGGAGGAGGAGGAGGAGAGAAGGAGGAGGAGGAGGAGGAGAGAAGGGGGAGGAGGAGGAGGAGAAGAAGAAGAAGAAGAAGAAGAAGAAGAAGAAAAAGAAGAAGAAGGAGGAGGAGGAGGAGGAGGAGGAGGAGGAGGAGGAGGAGGAGGAGGAGGAGGAGGAGGAGGAGGAGGAGGAGGAGGAGGAGGAGGAACTACGAACAGCGGCAGACTGCCACCGGTTTCAGTTGCAAGGATCATTTCAAAAAAGGACTTACTTCAACGTTTGTGTCAAGAGCACAAACCAGGAAGCTAAGTGGCGCCCTCTCAGTGGTATCAATCCATTGTCTTGCGAACATGGAGAGTCAACAGACGGTGGCAATTACTGGAAAATTGTCACAGAAAATTTTTAAGAATCTGTGGAGATTTCCGTATAATAAGCTGATGTCGTCACCGTTTGTCAAATAAATCATCTCTTTAACATACACTCACTCAGTTATTTTTACTTCTTTCAGTCACTAGACTGCGGTCATGCTGGGGCACCGCTCTGAAGGGTTTAGTCAAATAAATGACTCCAGTACTTTCTTTTTTAATATCTATTACTTTTCCCATCGAAATCTTTTGCAAAACAACTAAGTTACAAACCAATAAAGGAAGTGAGGGAGATAAATACAACACAAAGACACACAGATATATACATAAATATACATACATACATACATACATACATATATATTTGATGTCCTGTACCCATATATGCATGTATGTATACATATAGATGTAGGTATGTACATATATGTATGGATATATGCATAAATTTATATACTATTTGCTATATACTATTTGCTAAATATACTATTTATATACTATTACATATGTATGTAAGTATGTATGTATGTATGTATGTATAATCAGGTAATAATCTATTAGCTCTGCGTCGGCAAGACTTGAAAAAATATAGAAAAAAGTGAAAAGGGGCACAGTGAAATTGCCGTGAGGAGTGGAATATCCAACTTTTCGTCATGGGGTAGAGAAAGAGAAGAAAAAGAGAAGAAAGTCAAACAGAGTTTACGTCCTCTCATCTTGAAAAACTGGCTGCAACTGATAATGGACGCGGAATAGCATGAGCAGCTAATGTGAAACAGAAGTTATAGAAGAGGGCGTACAGAAGGGAGGAGAAAAAGGGTGAGGGAGAGAGTAGAGGTAAGTAAATACGGGAATGTTGTAGAGAGAGGGTGGAAGGAGGATTGAAAAAGATAGAGGAGGTGAAAGGATGAAAGGAAAAACGTTCATTCATACCTGTCAGGGACATAGTGCCAACATCAAATATGAAACGTTGCTCCTTTCGTTTCCTGGGGGGAGGTTCCATGGTGCAAAGCCATGCCACACACTGATAAATCTGAAACAGAATGATCCACAGTGTTGAAGTGAGTGGCGACAGATTGGCCTGGCATAACATCGAAATTGCAATGGGGAAATAACCAGTTATTTTTAAGTTGTGGATTCTATTTATCATGTCGCCCACAGATAGCTTTTATTGTGAAGAGTAATAATATGAGTGATAAAAATGGCTTTATAGAGGTTTTGACTGCTATTTCTAAACATGTAAGGGTTTTGAAACCCTCTTAGTTATAATTGTGACTTGTTCATATTTATAAACATTCTTCTTGTATGTATTTTATGATAACATGTTTGGCCATTGATATATTCATAAATAATTACTAATTGTTTGTAATATATCCTCCGTAATGCATTATTACATTAACTTTTAATTGTATATATATATATATATATATATATATATATATATATATATATATATATATATACACATAAAACAAATAATAAATGAGTATATGCATATATACGTACAGGTATGTGCATACCTACGTCTACCTGTATATATAGGTGCATATCTGTGTACAGGACATTGCAAACAAAACGTAGACAAAAAAATAATAATAACCAGAGTACAGAACACACACAGGCCACATAGAGAACATTTTCCTTTATCAGCTACCCCAATTCTAACACAGGCGTTTCGAAGAGTAGGGCAGGACGCATCGTTAAAATGGCTCTTCCCACGGACCACAAATTAAATTTGTATACACAAATTAAACTTGTACCATGGACGAATGTAGTGGCGGACAGAAAACAAGACAGGAAAACAAACGGAAAAGAAAACAAGACAGGAAAACAAACGGAAAAGGCTGTGCGGCCAGACGTGAAAAATTATGTGTATATAGAACGCTGTGAAGCAGCGAACTGGAAGCGGGACGAAGTAAGTTCGCGTGTTTGCTCGGCGATAGCCAAAGAAGAAAAGAATTACTAAGTGGGCACATGTGACCAGCGAGGGGTAAGGAAGAGAGAGAGTGGTAGAGGGAGAAACATGGGGAGGAAGTAGAAAATAGGTGAGGAACAAGAGAAAGAGAGGAACAAGAGAAAGAGAGGAAGAGAGAAATATAGTAGTAACAGAAGGAAAAACGAAAGGGGGAAAGAGAGAGATATAGTAGTAACAAAAGGAAGAACGAGAGGGGTAAAGAGAGAGATACGTAGTAGTAACAGAAGGAAGAACGAGAGGGAGAAAAAGATATAGAGATAGATAGAGTCGCGTCAGAAAATATAAAGTTCAAAAACTACTTACAGGGAATAAATATATATATATACATATATATATGTGTATATATATATATATATATATATATATATATATATATATATATATATATATATATATATATATATATATATGTATGCATATGTATGTATATATATATATGTGTATATATATATATGTATATATATATGTATATATATATATATATATGTATGTATCAGATATTTAAGGGATTAATTAATCTGCAAAAATCCAGGGCTAATACATGGGCGATAACAGTTAAGATATTCTTTTAAGTTACCTCCCATGAACTGTATATTTATTTCGAAATCCTAACTTTGTGTTTGTAGATTATCCAAGTTTCACAGCCATACAATAAAGCTGACAGGTCGTTAGATTTGTAAATGGATATCTTAGTGCTTAATTTGACCTCGTGATTTGACCAAAGCCTGCTTTCCAAATTTCCAATAGTTGTCGAAGCCCTCTTGATTCTCTATAAGATTTACAAACTTGATTCATCTGACAGGACACTTCCTAGATAAGTAAAAGACTTTACCACTTTTACGTCTTTATCTCCATCTAATATCTTTGGCTTAACATAAGCTTTTCCTGGTGCAATCTGCAACATAACTTCTGTTTTCTTGAAAATCATTTCGAAGCCAAAAATCTTGCAAGCGTCATTTAAAACCGTAATCATATCCTGCAGTTCCTGTTCTATGTGAGATACTAAACCACAATCATCAGCATATAAGAGTTTCCTAAGCAAAGATTCAAGTACCTTAGTATCTGCGATAAATCTCTTGGTGTTGAACAATTTTCCTGTAATTCTAAATCTCATGTAGATTCCCTTAGTGTTACCTTTGAATGCTACCATGTGTAGTGAAACCTCTCTCTCGGGTATTTATTTACGAATGATAACGTAGCGGCTAACATCTAGCTTTCGGCCGTTTGGACCCTGTTGTGTCCCTCACCCTGATTGGCTCTTATTTGCGCGGCATTTGTCACCAGTTCTGTTTCGCGCCAGGGTGCATACCGACCTATCGTGGCCTTTTGTTAAGGTCACGTGAGAGAGTGTTTTCTGCTGTTTCTTGAGCCCCTTTTTCATCTATAAATAGCCATGCTTCATCCACGCCAGTTGGTCACGACTTTAGACCTTTCACAGGTCTAGTCGTAGACCAGACACAGAACACAGCTCCAGCCAGTTTCCGGCGACGACGTCAACACCACCAATCTACTGTCAACTACAATGTCGTCGCCAGCGCCAACACCACCACCAGACTACACGCTACCAACAGCAACCGCAGTTCCTTCTCAACACTGTTTGTATGGATTGTTTCCACCTCGAAAATAACAGCCAGAACAACCTGCGAGAATCTTCTGTACCAAGTAACCGGTCGCAGCATCGACGCTCAACTTCACACACACCATGTAACACCTCAACTCTGCTATTCGACCATGACCTCTTGTCTACAGACATTCTATCTACTGTGTAACTCTTCTATGAACTGGTATTTCTCTATCTTTGTGTTCAGGACTCATAGTCTTATTCTATGCTCTGTATTTCTCATTCACATACACACATATATTATGTATACATACTATTGTTCATACGAAGGACTGTCTTATGTATTGTGTTACTTATATTGCCGCATGCACGCACTCACAGACACACAGTTGACTACCCTAATAAAACTTACTCTCTATATATATCTAACGGTTGTCTCTCTCTCTCTCTCTCTCTCTCTCTCTCTCTCTCTCTCTCTCTCTCTCTCTCTCTCTCTCTCTCTCTCTTTCCTTTGCTAGCACTTGCTCGCATCTCACATGCGGGCCTTCATATGTCATATTACATGTTTTGTGATGACCGTGCGACACGGTAAAAGGAGCTTGTTTCCACTTTGTCACCATCTCCTTTGGTTCGCACGGTCGTTCTCTACACATGAGTACAGCTGTAAAGTAAAGAGCAAATAACGTTGGCGCACGAACCTTTAACAAGAAAATTTAAGATAAATTACCATTAAAATACACTCTAATGTGTGTGAATGAATGAATGAATGAATGCAAAGAAGATATAACGAACAAACCAGTCATTTTGTACTTCACACAAAGTGCAATGCTATTTCATCCTATTAACTTTACTTACGAGATATGTTGGTCGTATGGTTTCAACGAAACGCGAAGAAAATATTTTTAAAAATTAAATTTTTAATTTCACTGAGTAATATGTTCCCTAAAATATCAAAATTTTCCATGTCAACTACTCTTGTAGTTGGCATGAAATATATATATATATATATCCACTATATATTATTGGACATTTATTTCATAATTCTCTTATCATCACTTCGGTAAACAAAACTTTGCTTTTGCTAAGAAGATCTGCATCAACCTGACAGGAGTTATTTGCCGTAAGTTTAAGAATAATTAAAATAATATTAGATCCGTTGGTTAAAACAGTCTTTCCCGCAAACATAATTATTGAAAATATTACATTTATTAAGACTTACAAATTTGTTTATATTCATTTATTAATCATTAGAATTTTTCATTAATTCTAATCAGCTTTCAAATGTTTACTAGCTTAAATATTTTATCCTTAACTTTGTTATTTTCCATCCAGAAAGCATCTCAGAATAATTTCTCAGCATAATTTAATCGCTGAGAAAATGATTTTCGAGAAGCAATAACAATGCCGTTGATAATTCTAATTAGGACTAGAATCACATTTAAAGATACATGATATAACTTTCTTATTCGTTCTTATAATCTCTATCCACGTCGGCACTGAGATTAAAGCTACTAATGTAATTGCTTCATGTCAATTAATTAGTTTAATTACAAATTACTTATCAGTTTAACTTAAAAGCATAAAATTGACATCTTTTGCACATATTGATTTAACAAGAATAAAAGACACTCAACAATTCACACACGTTTACACACACACACAAACACACAGTGTCACACTCAACACCCAATCACACTTCCGCTCAAACATATGTGTATTTGTATATTTATGTGTATGTATACATCGAGCAACCGTATGTATGTATTTATGTATGCATGCATGTATGTATATGTGTATGTATGTATGCATGTGTGTGTGTGTGTGTGTGTGTGTGTGTGTGTGTGTGTGTGTGTGTGTGTGTGTGTACGTTCTCTTCTGTTATTAATTATTTGAATTTTTCCTCTGAAGGAGCTGGTTTCTAACAAAGATACAAGATTCTATCTCTCGAATGTGGAGAACAAAAGTAATATTACATTTTAGACCTGGGGAAAGTCTTGCATATCTTTACTGTTCCACTTACGGATTGTATTTATAATGTGCTAGTTAATTAGTTGGTTTCCTTTTCTGAAAACCCTATCTTCTCCAGATTATCGCTTAGGCATTTACTCACAAAACAAATTGCACTAATTATTATTGGTATAATGCGAATTTATAGTCTAGATATAGAAGCTGGAGGTTTCGAAGGAATTGTCCATAGTCATCCTCTTTTCCTTTGATTTTTAAAGAGATGTTCATATCACCAGGACAGCTGACCTCTATGACGGTACATACTTTTTCATGTCTGTTCCAATGTATGTATATGTCGATCTATAGAAAATAATTTTAATGGGAAAACCTGAAACTATAGGTAAATTACTATTCAGATAAGTAGTGATGAGTTTTCCGTGATTGAAATAGATAAAGATGTTTGTATTAAGGAACCTATTGCAGATAAGTGTTTGCTATTACCAAAACAACTATTATCATTCAAGGCAGGATATTTAATGTCAGTGTGATTAGAAAAAAATTGTAATGAATAAGGTAGGTAAAAAAGGAACAACGAAAAATTCAAAATTTCTTTAGATAGAAAGTAAACAAACAAAGTTTGTTTTTTTAGAAGCGTTGAGATGTATTGTAAGGCGGTGAGCTGGCAGAACCGTTAGCACGCCGGGTGAAATGCTTAGCGGTATTTCGTCTGCTGTTACGTTCTGAGTTCAAATTCCGCCGAGGTCGACTTTGCTTTTCATCCTTTCGGGGTCGATAAATTAAGTACCAGTTACGCACTGGGATCGATGTAATCGACTTAATCCCTTTGTCTGTCCTTGTTTGTCCCCTCTATATTTAGCCCCTTGTGGGCAATAATGAAATCAGAAATAAATTTATTTCTCAAACACGTGATAGATATACAATTATATGTAATCGTAGGTATTTAAATGTAAGTGTACATTTATAAGCACAGGCGTGAATTTGTAGTAAGAAGTTACCTTCCCAGCCACATGGTTCTGGGTTTAGTCCCACTGCATGGCCCATTGAGCAAGTGTCTTCGACTATAGTCTTAGGCTGACGAAAGCCTTGCGAATACGTCCCCATAACTTAGCAGTTCGACAACTGAGACTGGTATAATAAGAACCAGACTTTAAAAAATAAGTACTGGGGTTGGCCTTTTCGACTAATAACCTCCCAAGGCGGTACCTTGAAAGATAAAAGATAAAGCAGATTATCCGAAATATTCTGGAACTTAAGAATGAGCAGAATTATTATAAGTTTACTTACTGAAAAAATTATTGAACATTTACGAACAGCACTTGCTCAATTCAACCGCCATTTGGAAACAAATATATAGCCACAGTCGTAACTGATGTAACAAAGAATCATGGTTCAATTTAGTTAGGATGCTAACTGCGACTAGATTTCATTTGGCTGCTTGTAATGTTCTTTACAAAAAACAAAAATAAAATAATAATAATTAATTAATTCTACTAATGGCTCTTTCCAACAAGAACTCGAGGGTTAGGGTCAAAAAGAAGATTCTGCAGTTATGAATGTGGTTAGTGATTTATGGCGGTCTGCGGCAAACTGAACACAGAGAAAATAGTTCCTATTGCAGAAGACCGTTTCGCTGTAGAAGAGAAAATGAGAACTATTATCATTTCATTTTGTAAGTCCTCAGCAAAAATATTAAAAAATAAATATTTCGGGAACATGTTGAAGAGGATTATTTTCCTGAACTGCCATTAATCAGTGGCCAGATAGCGTAGTTTATTTGCAATCTTAGAACTATTCATTTTCCTTAAAAGCTCATATAATCAATATAAAAGCATCCACTCGACTTTTAAAATAATGGATTTAATGCTATTTATACAGCTTCAGCATTAGAACCAATTAAAGTGAAGTTGAAAATCTACATTTAAGGGATGCAACATTTGTCACGACAGAAAAAAAGATTTGTTTTTTTTTTTTTAATAAAAATTGAATCGTCAAAATACTCCATTGTCACTTTTATTGAGAGTGTCAAGAAAATAATTAAACAAAAAAGGATTGATAAAGTATTTAAATAACACTTTTTAATCTTGGTTGCATTCGACTCGATTCTAATTGCATCATCAGAAACAAAGTTGCAAAATATCAGAGAAATTGCATAAAAGAAAGCGCATCGCTTTATCAAAAAAACCTTACATATCATTCCGATCTCAAACATATGATAATTGAAGCACTCACTTCCCTCAAAAGGAAATATTTGTACTACAAAGATTAAAAAGGACATCGTTAAGGAATGTATATCAAATTACTGCAAACAGAAGTGTCACCTGGCATAAACAATTCTTTAATCTTGGGACCATTTCAACTATCAACAATACTGGCTTCAAGAGATAAGATATCAAATTGATTGAAATATTTTTAATAGTTAAAACATTTTTCACATTAATCCCTTTGTAAGAGTTTTTTATACAAAAACATTTTTATAAAATAAATGTTTTCATCCACAATTTTTGCTTTTTGATGTCCAAATCACTAAATCATCACATAAGATAGTTCAAAATGAAGTATGAAAATCGGCGCCTACTCCCTGGGTTTTTATTTAATACTTCATGCTAAAATATGTACGTATGAAAAGGGGTAACAACATCAACCATGATCCTGTAGCGATGGAATCAATTGTTGATTCTTTATTGTCCACAAAGGGACTAAACAAAGAGGGGACAGTACAAGACATTACAAAGTGGGGTAAAAATCGAATGAAAAATGAATGATTATATAATAAGAAAGATGAAATGATGGTTACCCGGGCCCCACGGTCCAGGTAAGATAATTGAAGATTTTTTAAACGTACATAAATTTTCAAAAGATTATTTCTTTTTTACTTTGCTTGGTGTCGTTTGTGAAATCACTACATTTTTTATCTGATCTTTTCTATTTCTAGTGTTTTCATTTGTCTCTGATGTTATTTGTTCTTGTGTGTTCGTGTTTGTATATTCTTGTGTCTTTAAGCTTTTTTGCTTGTGGGAGGGAGAGAATGAACGTTTTTCTTCTTTCTCTTCCTCCGAGCAACTTTCCATTCCCATTACTTACCTCTATAGATATTGATGTTAAGGGTGTGTCTTCCTTTGTCGTAACCATCTTTCTCTCTCTCTATTTCTCTCTCTCTCTCTCTCTCTCTCTCTCTCTCTCTCCTCCTCCTCCTCCTCCTCCTCCATCACCTCCTGCTGCTTCTTCTCCCGACTGTGACCTTCTGTTCAACTCTCTCCTGCTGCACACTTGCCCCCTCCTGACTTTCTCCCTTTGCTTAAGGTTGTAGGGCCTGAGGCACGTCTTTCTTATGTGTCCCTTCTATGCGCCCCCGAATCACTTTGGAATTCTGCCTTGTACGGTGACTTTCAATTCCGTTTGACTCGGAAGAATGACGAATTCCGGCATATCGTCAATGTCCGCTGGTGTGACTTGAATCGTTACTCTTAAGCTCTTGCCACATCAGTTCTGGACACTTCTCTCCTCAAACTCCATAAGTGTTACTTCCTCTTTTATGTTGGCGAAGGCGGCTGCCAGGAACCGTGGTGGTTTAATTTCCGGTGCAAATCCATCTACAGTTATTTTTGTTGTTCTTTTGCCGAGATATGTCGGCAAAAGAACCAGTTCTTTGATCTTCAGGCTAATTGCTGAGTCGACCCTGGCATCATTCTCGGCTATAAACTGAGCCTCCACAGTACCGTAATTCCTTCCACGTCTCACAAACGCTAGTTTGTTCATAATAGGCTTCAATACCTTCTCTATCTCTTCTATGGACGCTATCTCTATCTTTTAAGTTTTCAGAGATAATGTCCTGTAAACTACCGTTTTCCTCGTCATTTCCTCCATTACCTCCTTTGGAGGAGTTAACCTTACGTAAGCTCACTCACCCCGAAACATTGTTTGAAATTTCTTTACGGCTTCCGGTTTCAGCTTATAGCGTTTCAAATGTCTGCCTGCCGCGGCCGCATATCTTTCAGTGCTCTCTCCTGAATCGCTGGTGTAGTCTCCGTTGCACTCCCAGAGCTCGCAAAACATATCGTCTTCCATTTTGTGTAGGCACACCCTATACAAAATGTAAATAATTCGCCACTAAACGAGGGGAAACAACAGGAAACAAGCCTGTAAAGGCCAACAATGTGTCGTAAGACACTAACAGTTCTTAAACAATTTATCAGTAAAGGTAGTCCCAAAAGGGAAAACCTGCAACAAAAATCAACAGTAATTCAATAACAATAGACTTTTGATAATAGAAGCAATTGTTAATTCTTAATTATCCGCAAAGGGACTAAATAAAGAGGGGACTGTACAGGACATTACATGCGAGTAGTGTTTTTCAATTATTTCAACAAATGTAGAACATTTATCATACATTCATTTATTATACATTCATATTATACATTCAATACACAACAAACATTATCACAACTACATACCATTGCTGCTTTCATTTTCCAGGAAATGACGAACTTTAGGAAATTGAGAAATCCTAATACACAAATCCAGGACAATCAACTTACCTTCTGAGTCCAAGAAGATGATCTGTATCGTGGGATTTTTTACTTGGATCAATATCAACCCCGGATAAATCGTTATTAATCTTCCAGTTTTTAGGACGGTGAAGTACTTTTGAGCTAGGGTTTCTAATAATTCTAATATATCCAAATTTATGATCATGATCCACAAAACTCATGTCAGGTCGTATATTTTTTAAGCAGAGTTCAGCTTTGTCTGAAGGTATGCGCTCTAATTTATTCCTTTTCGTCGACACGCATCTATACAGAATTGTTTTCCTTTCTGTTTGTTCAAAGAGATGTTGTGGTGTATTGAGCATAACTTTTCTCTGTTCCAGATGATTTATATCTTTCTTTGCCTCTTTTAAATGTTCATGCTTGTTCTCTAATGGGATGACATCAAACGCATTTGTGATTTTGGCAAAAGAAAT
>NC_142944.1:50984283-50996783 GCF_046866305.1 Octopus bimaculoides
AAACCAGTATCAATGAATGCGATACTCTCCCAAAACTTCGCAATTCTAACTAAAACCTGAAAATAATTGGTAAAATCCGCCTTGCACTTAATGATATAATTTCAACCAATGATGTTGATATTACAGATCTCAATTACCTGTATAATGCATCCAAGAAAATCTCAATGATTTTAAGTGGTGAAAAGAGTAGAAAACGACAACATTCCCACAAGAAGCCTACTTGGCAAGAGCGTATTCAACACCAAATTCAGTTACTTAGGTCTGACAGAATATTAAAAAAAAACCTTAAGTTTGACAAGACTATCAAACTAACAAAAATCCGAAAATTAAAGAAAAAGTATATTTACCCTTACCTCTCCAATACCATCCTCCTCACAGGCACCCATCATCGACCCTGTCATATCAATGACTCCTTCACCTGCACTACTAGCAACGTCAGCTACTGCATCTCCTGCTCTCTCTGTCCTTCTCTATACATCGGTCAAACGGGACGCCGCTTGGCTGACCGGTTCGCGGAACACCTCCGAGACATCAGACTCGGCAACGACACCCTGGTCTCGTGCCATTTCCGCTCTACCGGTCACTCTTTACAACATCTGTCTGTGTTCGGATTGTCCTTGCACAGGGGCCATCCGGACTCCCGTCTTCGCCGTGAGCAGGGATTAATCTTCTCTCTTCGCTCCTTTGCGCCACATGGGCTCGACTCTCCTCCTCTCTTCATCTAACCCTCCTCCTCTCTCCTCTCTTCCTCTCTCCTCTCTTCCTCTCTCCTCTCTTCCTCTCACAACTACTTCCTCCCACCCACCTCTCCTCTCTTGCTCTGGCACCTATTTCCTCTCTTCACTCCTACCCACCTTCTCCCTTCCACCCGGACCACTTCCCAGCACCCACACCAGCGCACACATTAGCATTGACCACTTCCCAGCACCTACACCATCATCCACACACCTACACATGCACAGACGCACACATCAAGGTCACCAGCCTCCTTCCATGCGCACATACACGCTCTCAAATACACTCGCACGCGCACCTTCGTTTTGGGATCATGACTACTTTATTATCTCTCATTCTTCCTAGCTCTCCTGTGTGACCTCTCTGTCCGGCATTCGCCATGATAGATCGCTAGCCACTAAACCTGTTTCCTATTTTCTCTCCCTGCTTATTTCTGTGTTCCTTTTTGTGAAAAAGCGTAGGCTCGAAACGTAAAAGACTTTCTCATTTCCCGAGCGTTAAACTAATACATTTGTTTGTTGTTTACACACCCGTCTTCGTCTTTTGTTTTTTGGAAATTCTCACTATATGAAAACCATATTTGACATCGATACCACCATACAAACTATCAAGCAAAAGGTATCTACTAAAGCTTCCCGCATAACACGGTATGAAAAGCGTGTTAGGTTCTTAAAGGACAACATGTTCAAAAATAACCCAAACAATTTTGACAGGAAGATAGGGAAATACCCGTTACAGTAAAGTCTGTCCCATCAAAAGAAGAAGTGCAGGAATTTGGGAATAAAGTTTGAGCAGAAGAAAAAACGCACAATAAAAAGGTCCCTTGGATTGATAATATCAGCCTTAGAAGACCAAAAGTGGGAGGGTATCAAGGTAGAGAATGTAAGATCTGCTCTCAGGAAGTCAAGCAAATGGAAGTCTCCAGGAAAGGATGAAATTCCTAACTTCTGGTTGAATCCTTCCCAGAGTGTCATGAACTGCTAACAAAACTTTACAACAATGTTTTGCAACAACCTATGTTTTGCAACAACCTATGTTTTGCAACAAATGAAGAAACAAATGAACCAAAAAATTATAGACCCATAACCTGCTTAACAACAATGTATAAAATACTAACATCTGTCTTGACTGAGTATACCTATAGTTTTTTAATAGAAAGTAGCATATTCCCTAATGAGCAAAAAGGATATAAACGTGGGTCCTATGGTCGTAAAGATCAGCTACTCATCAATAAGATGATCTTGGAAGATTGTCAAAAACAACACAAGAACTTGTCGATAGCCTGGATAGACTATAAAAAAGTTTTTGATAGTCTACCACATAGCTGGATTAGGAAATGTCTGGAAATGTATAAAATAGCTCCTACTCGGCGAAACTTTTTGTCTGTAAGTAAGAGATCATGGAGAACCACACTGACTTTGAACAGTGACAATGAATCTCTTAATGCTGGTGATGTAAGAATTACATGTGGCATTTTCCAGGGTGACTCTCTATCACTATTCCTCTTTTGTCTAGCCTTAATACCGCTCTCGAAATTGTTCGATGATGCACAATATGGCAATAAAATGTTTGATAAAAATATAAACTATCTCTTTTACATGGTAAAGCTCTTTGCAAAAAATGACCAAAAACTACAGGGTTTACTAGAAATTGTTAAACAGTTCACTGATGACATCAAAATGGAATTTGGCAAAAGCTACCTTTATCAGAAGGAAAATGATAGAAACAACCAACGTTAAGTGTGACCAACATAAGGTCATATAGGAGTTAGAAACAGCGGAGAGCTACAAATACCTTGGGGTATTTGAAGGTGATTGGAATCAAACATTCAACGATGAGGGAAAAGATCAGAAAAGAATGTTATCGCAGAGTAAAGACTATACTCAAGACCGAGCTGAATGCAAGAAACAGGATCGAAGCGATCAATACTTTAGCCATACCGGTCGTGACTTACAGTTTCAATATTATTAACTCGTCAATTACTGAAATATGTAATTTTGATAGAAAAATGCGAAAATTGCTGTCAGTGCATAGAATGCACCACCCTAAGGCAGATATAGAATGACTTTACCTTCCAAGAAAAGAGGGTGGCCGTGGACTTTTACAACTTGAATTAACAATGAAGATTGCCACAATTGGCCTAAACACCTACCTGAAAAACTCTGATGATTGGATGTTAAAACTTGTGTTAAAGTATAAAAACAAGAAAACATCATACTCAGTAACAAAACAGGCAAAGAAATATCGAAGTGAATTCCAAATACAACAAATCCCAGAATTAGACATATTGGAAACAAGCACAGAAAAAGTTATGCGTATGAAAATCCGTAAAAAATTGTGGCCTTAAATATTCTTACTGATAAATGGCAAAAAAGACTCTCGATGGCAAATACCCAAAGAGAGTTAATAATGCCGATGTTGACAAAGCCCTTACTCATCAATGGTTAGTGTTTTCTGGCTTAAAATCAGAAACAGTAGGGTTTATCACAGCAGCCCATTATCAATGCCTACCTACAAGGAACTACCAGGCCAATATATTAAAGAACGGTAGCCCAACATGTGTAATGAGACCATCGATCATGTCTCCATGTGCAGTCTTCTTGCAACTACAGAGTATCTCAACAGGCATGATAGAACAGCACAATATATTCACTGGGTAATTTGCAAAGACTTGGACCTGCCCCATGATAAAGACTGGTGAGAATGTAAACCACCTGCAGTGCTTGAAAATGACCACATCTCACTTCTCTGGAACTTCAACGTTCAACTGACAGAAAGATAGATACGAATAGGCCAGACATTATATTAAAGGACTTCAGACAAAACTCATGCCTTCTCATTGATATGACTGTTCCAATCGACATAAATGTATCTGTCAAGACATACTAAAAACTGAGCAAGTATAAAGATCTTGAAATAGAAATTGGTAAAATGTGGAACCTCAAGACTAAAACAATATCTGTTGTCATAGGTGCGCTAGGAGTGATTGCAAAAGGGGCTGATTGTTACCTAACTCAGATACCAGAAATCTCAAAATGGCAGAAATTCAAAAGATAGTACTCATGGGAACTGCCCATATCCTACGTAAGATACTGCCTACGTAATCCCAAATTTTAAAACAAACTTATAATTTTCTTATGTTTCCTTAGACATACTTTAGGTAAAACCAAATATATGACACCTTAATCATTACACCAACTTGAACATTTAACATGTTTCTTTGAAGTCGTTGGGTGAGACTTGGAGTCAACTTGTACAAATACAAAGCAAAAGTCAAACATCGGGCTCCCTATACAAAAACATATCTAATCCAATAACATCGAAGGAATTAGGCAACAGAACCGGTGGAAGATTTGAAGGAAGCGGTCTTTTAACGAAGATAATTTTTTTAAAGTATTTTTTATTCTTAAAAAATGAAATTTCACTGCAATACAAAGCACAGGACCTCCTATGCACGATGTCTCGATGAAACACGTGCGATCACACACGCAAAACCAACACCGGAAAGTTTACAAACTATATAAAAAAGAAATGGAACAAAATAGTAAGTACATATATTGAATAATTACGCATACACTCGAACGTGTACACAATGATATATACGTTTTGATACCCATAGAACTACACATGCATCTTAATGTTTACACAACTAAGTGAAAATCACAGGACACACTCACGCATACGAAAACACATATCACAAACGAAGCAAAACCAAAACTTTTTTTTTTTTTTTAATTTATTTTCATTTTGTGAACAAACACAGACAGTGAACCATTCATAAGTTTAAAACGCCACACACACGCACACAAAAATACACACACACAAAATACACTATGCCCGGAGATAAATCTATCAACAAAAAAAATACAGATGAATACCGATCTGCTAGCCTTAAAAAACTACGCTACGAGCAATGTTTACATGCTGAGAACTCGGTGACGGTGTTGTCTCAAAAAACTGACCCTAAACAGACAAATCCGTCCCCTAATGTCAACGCCAAAGCTCGTCATGCCTCAATGATAACAAGGCAGATCACAAACCAGATTGCTCATCGACCGAATCACGAAGGGCCACTTACTCGAAATAGATCTGCTAGCCTTAAGAAGCTACGTCACGAGAGCTCGGAGACGGTGTTGTCTCAAAAAATGTACCCTAAACAGACAGATCCGTCCCCTAGCGTCAACGTCGAAGCTTGTTATGCCTCACTGTTAATAAAACAAAATATAAACCAGAATGGTCATAGACCGGATTATAAAGGACCACTTACTCGGATAATGAACCAGATCCGAGACGAGAAATCTGCTACTGGTTCAAATCTTCCCGACACACAGGAGCTGGAAGTACCCCACAACCGGAATATTCCAACAGATGGCCATCCATGCTCGTCATCAAATAACCAAAAGAAAAAGAATGAAAAATGGTCTAGGGAAGATAATAAAGAAGTTCTTACAGCCTTCTACCATGCCATATATTTCCCTACAGATAAATCTAATACTGTACAAACCTACTTAAACTGGAGACAGAAACACCTTGAAGTAAGACCCTACATAGACAGTAACAAACTTGCCAACGTCAGAAGAAACATTATGAAAAAAAAATTACTAACTGAAGTAGAGATTGACCAAATTAAACAAGCAGTAAAGGATAAAAAGAATGAAACTGCAGCTAAAGAAGATACTACAGAGGAAATAATTATAAACCAGCCCAAGGCTGATGAAAATACAGTAATGATTGAAAGAGTTAAGGTAACTGATAGGCAAAGTGAAATACTCTCTGAACCAACCATAAACACTAATGCAGGTGAAAATCAAATAGATGAAGGAAGTCATACAGAAATCGACGCAACAGAACTACATGATCTAAAAAATCAAATCATGATTGAATGGCTGAAAATTAAAGAAATTGGTATGAATGAACGCGACACTCTCCCCAAAATTTGCAATTCTAACCAAAACCTGAAAATAATTGGTAAAATCCGCCTTGCACTTAAGGATATAATTTCAGCTAATGATGTTGATATTACAGATCTCAACCACCTGTACTATGCATCCGCAAGAATCTCAACGATTCTATGTGGTGAAAAGATTAGAAAAAGACAACACTCCCACAAAAAGCCTTCTTGGCAAGAACGCATTCAACACCAAATTAAGCTGCTTAGATCTGACATAGAATGTTTGAAAAACCTTAAATTTGACAAGAGTATCAAACCTACAAAGACCCATAAACTAAAGAAAAAATATAATATGAAAACCATAGTTGACATTGATGCCACAATAGAAACCATCAAGCAAAAGGTATGTGCTAAAGCTGCCCGCATAGCAAGGTATGAAAAGCGTGTTAGATTCTTCCGAGATAATAACATGTTCAAAAATAACCCAAAAAGTTTCTACAGGAAGATAGGGAAAACACCAGTAACAATAAAGTCTGTCCCATCAAAAGAAGAAGTGCAAGAATTTTGGAATAAAATCTGGGCAGAAGATAAAACACACAATGAAAAGGCCCCTTGGATTGATAGAATATCTACAGACCTAGACTCCTTAGAGGAGCAAAAGTGGGAGGGGGTCAAGGTAGAAGATATAAGATCTGCTCTCAGGAGGTCAAGCAAATGGAAGTCTCCAGGAAAGGATAAAATTCCTAACTTCTGGTTGAATGCCTTCCCAGAAAGCCATGAACTGCTAACAAAACTTTACAACGATGTTTTGCAAAATCCTAGCTCGATGCCCTCTTGGCTAGTTAATGGTTTAACATTCCTGCTTCCAAAAAAATGAGGAAACAAACGAACCAAAATATTATCGCCCCATAACCTGCTTAACAACAATGTATAAGACGCTAACATCTGTCCTAACCGAGTACACCTATAGTTTTTTAATAGAAAGTAGCATATTCCCTAATGAGCAAAAGGGATGTAAACGTGGATCTTATGGTTGTAAAGATCAGCTACTCATCAATAAGATGATCTTAGAAGATTGTCACAAGCGACACAAAAACTTGTCAATAGCCTGGATAGACTATAAAAAGGCCTTTGATAGCCTACCACATAGCTGGATTAGGAAATGTCTGGAAATGTATAAAATAGCTCCTACTCTGCGAAACTTTTTATCTGTAAGTATGAGATCATGGAGAACCACACTGATGTTGAACAATGACAATGAATCTCTAAATGCTGGAGATGTAAGAATTTCATGTGGCATTTTCCAGGGTGACTCACTATCACCACTCCTCTTCTGTCTAGCCCTAATACCGCTCTCAAAATTGCTCAATGATGCACAGTATGGTTATAAAATATTTGATAAAAATATAAATCATCTCATTTACATGGATGATTTAAAGCTCTTTGCAAAAAATGACCAACAACTCAAAGGCCTACTAGCGATTGTTAAACAATTCAGTGATGACATCAGGATGCAATTTGACCTTGATAAATGTGCAAAAGCTACCTTTATCAAAGGAAAAATGACAAATACATCTAATGTGAACCTTGACCAGCAAAATGTCATAAAAGAGTTAGAACCAGCGGAGAGCTACAAATACCTAGGGGTAATTGAAGGGACAATATCAAGCACTCAGTGATGAGGGAAAGGATCAGAAGAGAATGTTATCGCAGGGTGAGAGCAATACTGAAGACAGAGCTGAACGCGAGAAACAGGATCGAAGCGATCAATGCTCTAGCCATACCAGTCGTGACTTACAGTTTCAACATCGTTAACTGGTCAATTACTGAAATATGTAATGTTGACAGAAAAATACGAAAACTGTTGACAATGCATAGAATGCACCACCCTAAGGCAGATATAGAACGTCTTTATCTGCCAAGAAAAGAAGGAGGCCGAGGACTTCTACAGCTGGCATTATCAATGAAGGTAGCCACAATTGGCCTAGACACCTATCTGAAAAACTCTGAGGACTGGATGTTAAAACTTGTCTTAAAATATGAAAGCAAGAAAGCATCTTACTCAGTAACAAAACAGGCAAAGGAATATCTAAGTGAATTCCAATTGCAACAAATTCAAGAATTAGACGAACTAAAAACACCTGCAGAAAAAGCTAAGCGCTTGAAAACCCGTGCTAAAATTGCTGCCTTAGCTATTATGACTGAAAAATGGCATGGAAAACCTCTCAATGGCAAATACCCAAAGACAGCGAATAATGCAGATATTGACAAAGCCCTTACCCACCAATGGTTAATGGCCTCTGGCTTGAAATCAGAAACAGAGGGGTTTATCATAGCAGCCCAAGATCAATGCCTACCTACAAAGAACTACCAGGCCAACATATTAAAGAACGGCAGCTCCCCATTATGTCGTATATGCCAACAACAAAATGAGACCATCGATCATGTTGTCTCCATGTGCAGTCTGCTTGCGCCTACAGAGTATCTCAACAGGCATGATAGAGCTGCACAATATATTCACTGGGTAATATGCAAAAACCTGGACTTTCCCCATGATAAAAACTGGTGGGAACACAAACCACCCCCAGTACTTGAAAATGATCACATTGCACTCCTCTGGAACTTCACCATTCAAACTGACAGAAAGATAGACGCAAATAGGCCAGACATCATACTGAAAGACTTCAGACAAAAATCATGACTCCTCATTGATATGACTGTCCCAATCGATATAAACGTATCTGTCAAGACCTACCAAAAACTGAGCAAATATAAAGATCTTGAAATAGAAATTAGCAAAATGTGGACTCTGAAGACGAAAACAATACCTATTGTCATAGGTGCCCTGGGAATGATAGCGAAACGGGCTGATTACTACCTAGCTCAGATACCAGGAAACCCCAAAATGGCTGAAGTTCAAAAGATAGTGCTCATGGGAACTGCCCATATCCTACGTAAAATACTGTCTATGTGATCTCAAATTTTAAAGCAAACATAATTTTCTTATGGTTTCTTAAACATTCACTTGAACAAAACTGTACAAATCCAAATATATGGTACCCTAGGCATAACACCTACATGAACTTCTAACTTGTTGTCTCTTGAGGTCTCTGGGTGAGACTTGGATCCAACTTGTACAAATGCAAAACAAAAGTCAAACATAAAATAATAATAATAATAATGATGATGATGATAATGATAATAATAATAATAACAACAACAACGACAATAATAATAACAGCGACGACGACGATGACAATGACGACGACGACGACGACGACGACGATGATGATGATGATGGTGGTGGTGGTGGTGGTGGTGGTGGTGGTGGTGGTGGTGGTGAGGAGGAGGAGGAGGAGGAGGAGGAGGAGGAGGAGGAGGAGGAGGAGGAGGAGGAGGAGGAGGAGGAAGACGACGACGACGATGACGACGACGACGACGACAATAAATCAACAGTACGAAGGCCATTATTTTCCGAATTCAAACTTCTCGTTTCTATTCTTCCAGTTTCTAATGGAAGATCTTGTCTGCCAATACTCTACGTTTCCATCATTTACCATTTTATCGCTACCAGCCACTGCTTTCACTGGTCGACTTTTTGAAGAGAGCAGCAGCAGTAAAATGTAGGCATTTAATGTTGATTTAAGAGTAAATGTCAGCAGAATAATTCTAACTGTTGGATAGAAGGATTTAAACAAGTAAAACGAGAGGAAATAATGATAGCTATTGATTATGACATTTACGTTTGTTGTCATTGCACTACCACCCGAACACCCAACAGCAACGCTCGAACCTTTACCTATACCATCAATGTCACCGCAGCCACCAACGCTACCGCACTAGCATCACCACTACAACCAATACTACCGCAAACACTGCATCACTAGCAGCAGCGGTATCGGCAACTCCACAACAACCACCGCCAATACCACAATCATTATCATCACTACAACCCACCACCACCACCACCACCAACATCACTAGCACCGATACCAGAACCCTCTCTACAACCACCACCACCACCACCATCGCTATCATCGCCACCACATCACCACAGCCACTACTGCCACAACCACTAACGGCACTATCACTACCATTATCACCGCCACCACCACTACCAGCATAAACACTGGCACCACCACTACCACAATATCATCGACATCCCAACATCACCACCACCACCACTACCGCTATCACCATCACTACAATGAACGCCACTACAACAACTAACACCACCACCACAAACACCTCTACCACCCACCACCACCGCCATCGCCATCACCCTAATCACCACCACCACCACCGCAACCACCATCACAACCACCACTGCCACTGCCACCACCACCATCGGCAGCAGCATCTCCAGCATCGCAAAAACAACGACAACAGCAACAATAACAACAAATATAAACACTATTGTCAATATCAGAAACAGCTATTAATAGAAAATTTCTTTGCTGGTGACTCTTCAAGCTGCATATTTCTAGATATATAACAGAGTTCGGTTAATGTATGCGTGATTATATGCATATATGTATATGTATGTTAGCATGTACGTGTGTGTATGTATGTCTTGTGTGTGCGTCCGTGCGCTATGTATTCAATAAGCATGTATGCATTCATGTGTATGATCTTGGTTTTATATCTTAAATTTACTCATCAATAGTAAAACGAGCTGGTCTCTCCAACTCAACTTAGATACAAGGCCTTTTCAATGGAATTTAAAACATCAACTTGGTAGTCATCCGAGCCGTTGTCTATGAATCTGTACATTTATGTAAATGTATGGCTTCACATGATGCGTGCATGTTATTATGAATGTGAGAATCTGTATGCTTTGACTTACGTCCACGCATAAGGGGTTCAACGTATTTACAATTTACAGCTAGATACAATTTTATGAACGCATGTTAAGCAAGCTTTTCTGGAATAGAAGCATACCTACACATACATGCATACATACAGGGTTTGGACAAAATAATGGAAGCACCTTAAAATTTCAAACAAATTTATTTTTAATATAGGGTAGGACTGTCTTTAGCAGTAATTACAGCTTGAATTCTATGAGGTATGGACTCCGTACAAAGTTTGAATTGTTTCCAAAAGAATCTTTGTCCATTCTTCAGCTAAAACAGTCTCCAGTTCTTGTAGTGATGATGGTGGAGGATATCGACTCCTTACTTGTTTTGCTAAAATGCACCATAAATGTTCAATAATATTGAGATCTGGGAACTGTGGTGGGCAGATAAGATGTTCGACTTCACTAGAATGTTTCTTATGCCATTCAGTAACAACTTTAGCTGAGTGAATTGGTGCATTATCGTCCTGAAAGATTGCGTTTCCCTCTGGTAACAGTTCCGCAACCACAGGTGGTGAGGGTATATCTTGGAAATCTGCCGGCCCAATGGTTCCCTTGATCGCAGAATTAATAGTCAAGACTGTTCAAGCATTTTATCCGATCAAATTCATCCTATAGTTGCGAAACTGTTTCCAGAGGGAAACGTAATCTTTCAGGATGATAATGTATCAGTTCACACAGCTAAAGTTGATACTGAATGGCACGAGAAACATTCTAGTGAAGTTGAACAACTTATCTGACCACCACAGTCCCCAGATCTCAATATTATTGAACATTTATGGTGCATTTTAGAAAAACAAGGAGTCGATATCCTCCACCATCATCACTACAAGAACTGGAGACTGTTTTAGCTGAAGAATGGACAAAAATTCCTTTGGAAAGAATTCAAATTTTGTACGAGTCCATACAGATCCTCCACCATGTTTAACATTTGGAAGAAGGCAGTCTCCACACGTATACTCGGCCAGTGGTCGGAAATAAGGTAAAGGATGACTCGTCTGAGAAAATAACATTCTTCTGCTGCTCTAGAGACCAATTCTGTAGGTTTTACTCCACTCTAAACGCTTTGCAACGTTTGTTTTTGAAAGTAGTGGCTTTCTGATTGCAGCCCTCCCATGAAATCCGGTTTTGTGCAGCTCCCAGTGAACAGTATTTGTGGAAGCTGGGTTCTCGAGGTGGTCATTAAGCTCTGCAGTAATTTTGGGAGCTGTACTTTTGTGATCCTTTCTAACAATTTGCGTAAGAATCCGACGGCCCCTATCTGAAAGTTTTGGTTTTCTTCCAGAGTTTTATTTCGACAAGGAGGTTTTTCCCTCTTTCTCAAAGGCTGTCATTACTTTTGAGACAGTACTTCTTGACACACCAAACATTTCGGCTGTTTTCGTTACACTAACACCAGCCATACGAGCACCAACAATTTACCTCTTTGAAAGTTTGATAGCTCTGTCATTTTAATGAATTTTATTGCCTTTTTCTTATGATATCTCAAAAGCAACAACAATTTTAGCAAAATATATTAAGCAACACTAATAATAAATCAGAAAAACAAAAATAAACAAGCTTTTGACGGTTTTATAGATATTTCAATATTATGATGCTATGTTGCTAGGTGTTTCCATTATTTTGTTCAACCCTTGTACATACATACATACATACATAGATACATACATACATACATACGTACATACATACATACATACATACATACATACATACATACATACATACATACATACATAAGTACGTACGTACATATGCTTATATCTTAACGAAATTGCGTACACTCATATCTTAACGAACTTACCTTTTTGCTCTCCAACAAATACGTTTGTTGCTATGTTTATGAGTACTTACTAGAGGCTAAATTTCCGGAATATTCAGCATATTTTCGCAGTTCCATTAGTGGCATGTAATTGTGAATTTCGTAATTAGCTGCGTCTTTTCTGGTTTTGTGAAGCCTGGCTGATCAAGACTAGCAGAGGCAGTAAGTCACATAACCAAAAACCTCAATAATCA
>NC_142944.1:50999283-51021783 GCF_046866305.1 Octopus bimaculoides
TTTGAGCTGAAACTAATATATATATATATATATATATATATATATATATATATATATATATATATATATATATATACCGTCCCAACTACCGCAACCATTTTTTAGACTCAATACACAAACACAGAGACACAAGATAGCACCAAACAGACAGGAGGAACCAAAAGTGATAAAAATTATCAATCTAACTCACAAAGAACTAACAGCAAACCAAATCAATATACTCTCCAAAGGGCTCAAGTTTACACCCACCCCACAACGCCCCAACTACAATGAAATGAAAGAAGACATCGCGGAATTCTGTAGAAAATAACGACTCACTGAGGAGCTATACGACAAATACAACGAGGACGAATCGTTGGTCTGAAATAGAAGTAACTACACCCCTTCAAAAGGTAAGAACAAAACTCTCGATCATTTCTGTGAACACATCTCGAATTACCCATATCAACATATGCACAAACAAAAATACAAACCAAACTTCAGCAAAAAAGAATGGGCTGAGATGAACAAATTAAAAGATGACAAAACAATAACAATCAAAGAGGCTGATAAAGGGAGTGCAGTTGTCTTAATGGACACGGTATTCTATATAACTCTAGTACTATCCATATTGGAAGACACAACATATTATGAAAAGGTCCAACACTACAGTCATCAGAAAATAAGGAGAGATCTAAAATCCATGGTAAACCTATATAGAGAAGGGCTCACCGACAAAGAATATGACTATATGACCAATTTCAAAAGTAAAACCAGTCAATTCTACGGTATTCCCAAGATACATAAGAGTGAGAAAATAAGTAACGCATGCAAGATAGCCACAGACATAATTATCAAAGTCCCTACTCCTAATGACCTCAAATTGAGACCCATAATAGCAGGTCCCGCATGCGAAACCCACGGCCTCAGTAACTTTTTAGATACCCTCTTAAAACCATTCCTCAAGCATGTCAAAAGCTATATAAGGAATGACCTGGATATGCTCAATCACCTTCCTGAAACAATAAACAAAAACACCCTACTAGTATCCTTCGATGTAGTCAACCTCTATTCCAATATCCTCCACAGCCTAGGAATAGAGGCAATTCAATTCTGGCTAGAGAATTACACCAACGAATCCCACATCGCATCAAAAAAGAATTCCTAATAGAAGGGTTGAAATTTATTTTGAAGAATAACTACTTCGTCTTCAAAGACAACTTCTATCGACAAAAATCGGGGACTGCGATGGGTACGAGAATGGCCCCCTCCTTTGCTAATCTAGTCATGGGATATCTAGAAATTAGTCTTTATCGTAAGGTTCTAGAAAAATACAGCAGCCCATTCTCCCTCTACATAGAAAATAACTGGAAGAGATACCTGGATGACTGTTTCATTCTTTGGCATGAAAGTATACAGAGACTTAAAGAATTCCAAGCACTTATAAATGGACTTGACGTAAACGTTCAATTCACGATGGAATATAGCCACCAACAACTTCCCTTCCTCGACATCCTCATTAAGAAATCTAACAACGTAATAGAAACAGATATATACTATAAGCCCACTGACTCCAAGCAATATCTACCATGCCACCCCAGACACACCAGAATGAATATCCCCTTCAACCTAGCAAAAAGGGTATTATTATAGTTTCTAATGCAAACATCAGAGACACACGACTACATGAACTAAAGGATACACTCATCACCAGGAACTACCCACCTTCACTAATTGACATATGCTTTCAACGTGTCCTTCAACTCAACATCCAGGAACTCAAACATCCCAAATTAAAGAAGGATTTACAACCAAAAGCCCTACCATACATCTCCACACACAACCCCCTTAACAATGAAGCCTTCGACACCATCCTTCAAAACATTCCCCTGCTCAAAAAGGACCACAGAATGAACTTAATCCTCCAAACACACACCATCATAAAAAGCAAGAGACAACCCAAATCTATGAAAAATCAGTAAAAAAACGCGGAAAACCTAACTGTGTGATGTGCCTCAATTTAATTGAGGGACCAGAGTTCTCCTTCGAACAGGGACAACGCTTCACAATGAAAAGCAACTTCACATGTGCTTCGGAGAACCTGATATATGCACTAACCTGCTCTGGGTGTCAAAGGCAATACATAAGCCAAACAAAAAAACAGTCTACGTAAAAGGATGGCTCTGCACAGATTCCAGATCAAAATTCCCCAAAACAGGAAAATAGCATTCAGCCAACACATTGACATTTGCACCAATAACAAAAATCCAAGCTTCAGAATTTTTCCCCTCTACCAATTCAGGGACGATACAACCTGTAGCCAATGAATTAGTAAAGAGACTCTCTTTATTACAAAATACAGACCCCTTTTGAAGCATCTACAACAAACGACATATCCACCATGGCCTTAGAATAACACAAACATACACGCAAATATTAAAAATGATACACTCAAGAGATTCCCAAGAATTCATTTAAAAACAGTCCCAATCACTGCTATAATCCATAATGAGCCACTTTTAGATCACTTGACCATTTAACATCATACCACCTACATTCCTTCTTATTCTCCCTTCTCTTTCTCCTTCTTCTTCCTCCTCTCCACCACCTCCTTTACTTTACTACTATTGCTGTTTAGAATAGCACCCACACAAATATTAAAAACAATACATTCAAAAGAGATGTCTCAAGAATTCAATCACTACTACCATCCACAAGTCGCTTTCAGGGCACTTGACCATTTAACATCCTACTACTATCATGGCATTCCTGCATTCTTCTTCTCCCCCTCCTCCTTCTCCTTCTTCTTCTTCTTTTTCTTCTTCCCTGCCAAGAATTCACAATGACCTCGAACCCACAAGAGTAAACAAGGGAGACAGAGACGGGCAGAAACAAGGAAAATGCCCCTTGTATTCGAAAATTCTTTTAAAAAACTTTTCTTTTAATTTTTCCAAAACTTAATTCTTTTCCATACTTACAGTTGAAAAAGTCTCAATGACTGAAACCGGTACTGAAATGTTTTTATAAAATTATTTTAGCATTTTCTACCTTGACTTTTTTTTCCATATATATATATATATATATATACATATATATATAAAGAATGAAGTTGTATTAGCAACGGTTTAATTCGCTACACGTGTTTCAAGCATACTGACAGAACTATTTGATGCACATTGCAAATAGCAATATACATGTTTAATCCATCCCTCATTTGATCGATTAAAATGCTATATAAAGATAGGAATTAAGTACTATTTGTTTTCTTATCAAAGCCAGAATGTCTCTGCCAAAATTAGTATATATTGTATCAAAGTGGAATATGGTTCATGGCATCAAACTCAATCAGACTGACTAGATTTTAATTGACCAGTCCTTCCAATCAAAGAGAGAGAGGATATACTTATCAGATCTTCTTAGTATAATGGCATTTAGCAATTGTGCTTCACTTCAAGATAGAATTAAAATTTAATCTGTGATGTCGCTCAGTACGTACAATAAGTAGAGAAAGACAAACTGAATAAATTAGAACCACCAAGGAAAATTACTATTTATTAAATAAAATAGTATCCATTAATGTTATTATAGACCGTTAGATGACTTTGAATCAAGTAAAATAACTTTCCATAAAATGAATAAAACAATAGAAATAAAACAACGCAAAGTAAAAACATTGACTAAAGAATCGATTCAGTAACTGTCAATTTGTAGACAATATAGATTATTAAATAAATGTTAATCCTAAGAAGTATATGTTGTAATAGGCAACTAAGAAAATTGGATTAAAATTAATATAATTATATATACTGTATTGTTTATACTAAACCAAAAGGGGCAGACCAAAAGTATTATTTTGTTAGGATACACTAATCAGTAATATATTTATATGGGAAAGCTCTAAAAGTTCTTCTAAATAAGTGTGAATAATGTAACATTAATTCTTCCCTTTCATTTATTAGGCTAGAATTGCATTTAAGGATTTGTTGCGTCCCCTCGAGGCATAAGTTATGCCTAACATTCCTTCCATTATACGATAGGGCATTATATACTATCGACCATTCTATACAGTGTCTGATATCCCCCTCTCTGAAACTCCAGATGCACTTACTTAACGATATAACATTTTCCTTTCTTCTGTGTTTAAATAAAGATTTGTGACTGTATATTTAGATTTAAATCCTGTTTCGTAAGCGCCTATATGTACTTTCATTTGCTGCTACTGAACATTTATAAATTGTGTTTTATCTCAGGCATTGATTATTCAAGACCCAATCTAAACAGTTTCGACAATCATATAATTCGTTAAATCTATCATTAAATAATTTTCCATCAGATCAGTTCACATTCCTCCTATTACCTGTATGAGAAGTTGAGTTAGGAACATCCCGCCATATCATGATAGAATATTTTTGTCATATAAATGCTTTCCTTAACTGAACTCGATATCTGCGTTTTATTACATTCGACTCAAGGTTGTTTATTATTACCATTGTAATATGGGTTACTTAATTCCATTGCAGCCAAAGTTTCTTAATTTACAAGCATTATGTATTGCTATAATCTCGGCTAAGTTACTTGTGGTAGAATATACAAACTAAACAGTGTGTTTGTTAAATATACTACTATATTTGCTTGATAGTGGAACGTTTTTGTCCTGAGCCATGAAAAATTTACCTTGTATATTTGTGGCTACCTAGGATTCATACGGAGCGTTATACCAGATAAATTGTCTTAAGCGTGCACTCTGCTTTCTAGAAATGCGATTACCACTAACATTGTCATTTTTTATCGCTTTGTATATAGTTGCTAATAACGTTGCAACCCCTGAATATGTACTCCATCAGTTTTTAAAGGTGGTGGGAGAGTGAATTGAGAAAAATTTGGTTGTTATTTCCACTAGTTTGGGTGACCATATAGATGCTATTTCGTTGACTCGTATGCATACCTGTATATCCTGGTGACAACCACTGCAGTGATAAGTAAGGGAAGGTGGAAAAGATGGACAATGCAGATCTAGTCTGAGAGCCACGGCTTTGGTTCATCTATGCTTTTTGCGTAGTTCTAGATCAGCGCTGATCAAGTAAACTAATAATCAAACTAATGTGAGCCGTGACTATCTTGTCGATTTAAAGTTATTTGAAGTCGTTGTCGTCGTCATGTTTTGTACACCTTTACAACTGTTTTGGTAATACAGCAAAAGTCTTCCCGATTAAGTGCGCGTTCTCCTATCGGTTGAATCTATAGCGTTACATCGTTCTGACTTTCTCATAGAATTTTCTTAATATTTAACGTACTTATTTATTCAAGTTAGTATTGGGCGATATTTGAGAGAGACATTTGGATGTTATTTCTTTTAGATCGATCTAGTATGTAGTAGCTTCATAGTTGATGTTGTACTTGAACTGTGCTTCACTAAAATTTATAATTGTATATGTGTGTGGATGTGTGTGTGTGTGTGTGTGTGTGTGTGTGTGTGTGTGTGTGTGTGTGTGTGTGTGTGTGTGTGTGTGTGTGTGTGTGCTTGAGTATGTGTGTTGCGTTTGTCTCTCACTTCCCCTTGATAACCGGTGTTGGTTTGTTTACTCCCCGTAACTAAGCGATTCAGTAGAATAAACTGACAGAGTAAGTACCAGACTTTAAAAAAAACTAGTACTGGGGTGATCTTTTCGACCAAACCCTTCAAGAAGGTATTCCAATATGGCCGCAGTCGAAAGACTAAAACAAATAAAAGATAAAAGATGCCATAAACTGCTTTTTTGAAAGTATTCATTTTCGAGGACGGCTGTGATTTGAATGAGATTGTGTTTGCTACTTCTTGTAACTCGACTGACCGCGAAGAGCCTTCCTCTTTATCTCGTGTAGTTTAAATTGTCTAGCGCAATTCTTCAGGGTTTAAAGAATTGAAAATAAAAATGGTTGAAACGAGAAGTATACGACTACAGATGAAACTGTTTCTTGTATCAGAAAAATATTCAATAGACTACCGTAGTGACTGCAGCGGCGGCGGCGGTGGTGGTGGCGGTGGTGGTGGTGGTGGTGGTGGTGGTGGTGGTGGTGGTTTGGAAGCGTTTCAAACATTTCGATCTCACGAGTCGATAATTCGATTGCTGAAAGCTTTGTCTTATGGCACGATTCAATGTTCCGTATCAATATGCTGAAAAAGAGAGAAGAAAAGGAAATTGAAGAGAGAGAGAGTGAGAGAGAGAAAGAAAGAAAGAAAGAAAGAAAGAAAGACTTACCTTTTGAAAATAAGACACGCATCCATTATTCCACCTTGATAGCTGACAGATTCTATTAACACCTCTGTGAGAGCATATTTCAACAAATATTTATCTATAGTAGTTTAACCCTACAATAGAAATGAATTTGGATTTTGAAACTAGCAATCGTTGAGCGAGACGCATTAAATCAATTCTGTAATCAGAAGACATCTTCCTGTGACGTTCAACACACAAATATATACAATAATGTTTAACATTTCAACATGATTTAGTTTTCGCAACGTTTTCAATATGTGTTGGTGACTTTGTGGAACAACGTCAGCTAATTTTCTTGTTGATAAACACAGTGTTCAAATACAAAACATAATCTTATGTCCATGTAAAATGCATTTTTTTTTTTTAATGTATATATATCATCATTTACATTATTTACATTACATTTGACGGATAATTGTCCTCATCTTGCTTGTTGTTAACTCAACGTTTCAGCTGATATACCTTCCAGCCTTCATCAGGTGTCTTGGGGAAATTTCGAACCTGGATTCTCATTCCTAAGGTATTTTTGATGTTATTATTATTATTATTATTATTATTATTATTATAATTATTATTATTATTATTATTATTATCATCATTATTCAGGTCACTACGCCATATGCCCACAGGCATTCCAACTCCTACTGCCTTTATCCTTTTCAGATGGTTTGAAGCATGGTACTCCCTTCTGTACTTGGAATTTCATCCAGTTTTAGTAGGATACGATGAACTGTTGAGCTCATGCATCATACATATATTACTGAAGAGTCAGGAAATGCTTTGACCACTGATGTCGGATGGACACCTTATGTATCTATCTGCAGTGCATAAGGGACTCTGAACTTGGTTGGAAGGGCCATATACCATATCCAGAGTCTCATGAAACTCTTTGCAATCACCAGTGTCTTCACAAAACTATATTCTCTTTGTAAGGTTGGTCCGTCACACGCTTTGAAAACCACAAAATCTACACTGAAGCTCACTGCACGCAAGACAGAATGCTGCTTCCGTAATACAAGAAAATTGAGCAAGCTATTTCTGTTGGGTGAATCTCATACCAGCTATTAACTCCTGAATCTCCAGGCTGTTTTCGTTGAACCAGTCTTTGCTCGTCTCTTGAGAAAATTCTAGATCTTCTTCAGAGGTCTGCAGTACAGTGATTTTAAATGTTTCCAAAGCATTTCTGAAAGAGAAATCTGTAAGGAACTTAGAGTTCACAAGCCTTGGCTGAAAATTTGCCTTTAAATCTTTATCAAACTGCAGCTTCCCAACTTGAAATGTCTTCCATGGAATGCCTCCTTTCTTTGTCTTGGATTTGGAATAAAGGCTGAGTTTGCTGGCGGACAATACAGCTTTGCCACTCTGGGAATTAATCAGTTCTGCAAGACATCCCAGACGTCTCTTTGACACACCAAATGTAATCTATGAGGTGCCAGTCCTTAGAATGATGACGCATCGAGGTTGTCTTAAGACTGTCATTGAAATGGAAAAAACTCTTATTCGCTTGATAATTCATTAACATGTTCTTTTACATTTGTACTAAAGAATTCTTTCTCTTTCTTCCCTTTTTCGTATTATTGTAACAAGGTTTCTTCCTTCCTACACCTTTTCTTTCAGTTAAACCTGTCTTTGAATCACAAATTATGTGTGATTCCTCTTCTCCCAAGTTTTCCTTTCGCTTTATTTCTTTGTTGTTTGTAATATTTTGTTTCCTAATCCATGATATTTTCACTTACGTTTGTCGCTTAGTCAGACATGGCCAATGCAACGACCAAGTTTCTCTTCAAGGCTGTTGAATCTAAAGGAAAGAAGAGGAGGAAGGAAAGGAGAGAAGAAATTATTCTCATACCAGAGAATTTTCAGACGGGGTCCGAAAGTTTGAAAGCTTGCGTGCCTGAAGGCACCCAGTGACCAAGTGATTGTATTAATAACTATACGTATACGATTCTCTTCTATTTTCTTAACATACTTCCAGTCTTATAATTCTATAATTGCCATGTCTACTAAATGTAAGCATTCTCTCACTACTCCCCCCTCTCTCTCTCTTTCTCTCCCTTGCCCTGCTCTCTCGTTCCTCTCTCTCTCTCTCGGTACCTTTCTCTCTCCTTTTCTCTCCCTCTCTCTTTCTCAGTCCCTCTTTTCCCTCTCCTTCACCCCTCCTTTCCCTTCTTTTTCGCTCCTCTTTTTTTCCCTCTCTCTTTCTTTGGTTTTTACAGTCTACCAAACACGTTGTATTATCTTGCACATATTTAATAACATTCTGGTGCATCTATCCATTTCATCCTAATCAATATTTTTGTCCACCGAAGGAAGTCTGCAGATTATAAAAATATTGATAATACCCAGGTATTGATTTCTTTAATAGAGTGTTCCTCTTACTTAAGTTTGCTTCTAAGATATTCCTAAATCTTCTCTTCGATTCCTCGCCAATTTATTTTTGTTTTCATTCGGTTTCGCCACGCCATCTTACAATTCATATAAATATTTATATTCTTCACTCTTCTTTACTTTCTGTCCTTCATGGGGCGATAAAATAAATACCCGTGAGGTACCTGGATGCGATATAATCGACTCTGCACCACCCACAAAATGTGACTATGTTTCTCAATCAGATTTTATTGTTCTAAAGAGACATGGTTGTGTTCTTGTTAAATATTCTTGTTGTTGCTGTAGCTGTAGCTGTTGTTGTTGTTGTCGCCGTCGTCATCGTAGTTGTTGTTGTTGTTACTGCTGTTGCATTTGCACCCTTGAAGTTCGTACCGTGGTGGTGGTGGTGGTGGTGGTGGTGGTGGTGGTGGTGGTGGTGGTGGTGGTGGTGGTGGTGGTGGTGGTGGTGGTATTGTGTGGGTGATCGTATTGGGTGGGTGGGTGGTGGTATTGGGTGGGTGGTGGTATTGGGTGGGTGGTGGTATTGGGTGGGTGGTGGTATTGGGTGGGTGGTGGTGGTGGTGGGTAGGTGTAGCGTCTATGTTACAGGCTCTCTCTGTTCAGGCTCTCTACGTTCCAAGTTCAAGGCACGCAGATGTGAACATTACCTTGCATTCCTCTGCAATGGATAAAATAAAGTACCAGTCAAACGCTGGTGTCGATGGAATTGCCTAACGCCCATCTAACGCCATCCTGGCTTACTGCCAATATTTGAAAACAGTCATTATTATTATTATTTTGTATTTTACTTCTCAGGTCTCTCGATTTTACTTTCTCCGATCAATTCTGCAAGAGCGGACTGCAACTTGTTGTCAAGGGTCTCACAGTGTCTCTTTCCAGATACTTAACACCCAAGTATCAATCTCAGAATCCTTGCTGTGCCTAATAGAGCAGTTTTTTGAGCATGTTCTTCCCTCCTGTCAATTCCAATTTCTCCGACATATTTCTCAAACTTGGTTGTTAGTGCTCCCGATACCCTGACAGCTATTGGGATGACAGCTACTTTCTTCATTGCCCACATTCTTGCAGTTCCTAGTCTGCATTTTTAGTAGTCTGTATTTTTCCGTCTTTTCCAGCTCTTTGTCACCTCTCCAGGTACGGCAATATCTATAGTCTTGGTTTCCTTGTTTCTTTTATTCATTACAACAATGTCTATTCTCCGAGCATCACATTGGATTGTATCACTCACAATATGTGAAATTATTTTATTTTTACTGCCATTCATCCTACAGAGGGGCTCTTATCTATTTGGAACCTGGTGTAATTAGTTCTCAGGGCTTGTTCTTGGACGCTGCATATTAGTGCCACTGTGGTCGTCATCGTCGTCGTCGTCGTCGTCTGAACCAATCATAATTAAGATCAACACTATTCCATCCCTGGCTGGAATCGAACTCGGAATATTGGGGTTATGGAGTGCATTTTGAGGTTTATAAGTGTAATATTCATATTAAAGTGTTTTATGTGGTACCGATTCATTCTGTTGATCATCTTTTTTGACGAAGAAGGAGGCTTTCCATCGCATTCTGCGAATGAATTGGCTGGTCTTCTAAAGAAGTGATAATATATACTCCTTTCTGTCTAGTACAAGTATATCTTTTCCCCTCTTCTCAGCACCGTCGTCAGCAATACGGATGATAGTTTTATAATAATAAATAATTTGGACAAATACGTATAATTAGATTAGTGTGTTTGAATATTGAGGAAGAGCATATATAAAGATGCATATAGATACGTTCATAGACCCAGATAATCACGCACACGAAGACAGACAGACATACACACACACACACACACACACACACACACTAATCGAATTATACGTATTTGTCCAAATTATTATTTATTCTCTCTCTCTCTTTCTCTATCTCTCTCTCCCTATATATATATATATATATATATATATATATATATATATATATATATATATATATATATATATATATATATATATATATATATATACTATCTATATATGCATATAGGTATGTATATATGTGTGTATATACATATATATACACACATAATACATAGACATATATATTCAGGGTTCGCCAAAAGTCACCCGACAGTAAATCAAAATTCCATAAATAATATTCAATTTTATTTATTCATTCCAATTATGAATGTTTAATAATTGAATTGTGTGAGTTAAAATCACCTTTTTTTCCCTAACATTTCTCTCTTTATTAGTGAAATCTCATGCAAAATAATTTTTCGTTTTAATCTTGGAATGAAATGGGTTTTAATTTACTGTCAGGCGACTTATAGTTAATCCTCTGTGTGTGTCTATATATATATATATATCACACACACACACATATCTATATATAGGATGTTGTTACTTCAAATGATAGCATCTCAGTAATGAGACAATTATGCATTAACGGATGAAACTGACATACCCTTCTATGACACGTGTATCACCGGCTAAGTACCCAGAGTTAAATGTTGATCTTGTCTTTCCCTTTGATTTCCTTGAGATGTTGCTTATGTATTGTTTTCATTTTCCAGTTGTTTAATCTCTGTCCTCCATCTTGTTCCTTAAACGTTTGGGGGATGTCACATTTTCAGTAGGTTTTTTAGCGTGTCACATTTTCAGAAGGTATTATTATTATTACTATTATTATTATTATTATTATTATTATTATTATTATTATTATTATTATCATCATCATCATCATCATCATCATCATCATCATCATCATCATCATCATCATCATCATCATCACCACCATCATCATCATCATCATCATCATCGTCATCGTCATCGTCATCGTCATCGTTATTATTATTATTATTATTATTATTATTATTACTATCATCATCATGGCCGTCAACTTGGCAAGCTACGCTTGATCTCACTCTGTGGATTTTTAAGGAAAAACACATAATACGTGCATTTGCACACCCTTGAAGTTTGCACCATCGTGATCAACAAGTTAATTGCTGTCGACTGGTGAGTTTCTTTTCCTGTTTTGTCCTCCAGTTTTAGGAGACAGGTCAAATGAATTAATTTTTTAGTCAAAAGTTTGTTTGTGCTTTCCTCGTCAACATGGAGAAAACACAACAGAATACGATGACGCTCACGTGTGTGAGTGGGGGAGAGAGTGAGGAGCGTCATTAAACGTCAATAAGAGAGAGAGAGAGCGAGTGCGGCAAGCTTTGGCGCGCCATCTCCAAAAACAGACGACATGTCTGTTATTTGTCGATAAAATGTACAAAAATGACAGCAGGGCCAATTTTTTTCCAGAAAGATCTCTTAAAGGATCTTTGGAAAAACAACGGCTCCAGTTTCGACAACATTGTTCAAATTAGAAACAACACTTTCGAAAATATAAACAGTAAAGGCCCATTCGTGTACGAGGCGACGAACTGTGTCGACACAACAGCAAATATAACAACAACATCGGTAACAACAACAGCATCAGCAACAACAACAACAACTACAACAGCAATAGCAGTGGTAACAACAACAGTAGCAGCAACAACAACAACAACGATAAAACCGACAAAGCAACTGAGCAACAAACCGATGCAACGGCTTGGAATAGCACTAAACTTTCCTTCACAAATGTTACTAAGTCCTCTCTTCAGAGAATAAAATTCTCTGTAGAAGAAGTTAGAAATGCCAGACAGCTAATCGAGTGAGATGCGCTAGCTGTCATACTAAATACCTCCATCGAAACTATTCAAAGTACGATACGTCTAACAGTGAGGTACCGTACAATTGGATTCAAGACACGGAGGGTGGACAGAGCCACATATGCTCAAATACAAAGAGCTTTAGATTCTGTCTGGAACCTAAAGTGAGTACGTACAGAGAGGAAGGATGGTTGAGGTGAGATTCCGCACAGAGGAGAAAGCTAAATCTCACTCTCTTAAATCTCTCAAATGTGAAGAGCTGTTGTTGGTTGCCTTCTACTGCGGCCAGAGACTTACCAAGGTAATCATACAACAGGTGCCACCAGAAATAGCCGTTTATTGTCTAATTGCTGCAGTTGCAATAGGCATCGACGAAAACTCGAAAATCCACGAAGTCTATCAGACCAAAAAGGAGAATTTGTCCGGGATGACGATAGAAGTCCTCATCCAAACCCAAAAGAATGTGGATCGCATCCCAAACCAGATCTATCTTCGTGGAGACGGCATCATTCCAGTCAGAGTGGATGGAAGGAAGGCAAAGTGCCATATTTGCCTTTCGACCACTGATCCAAAAGCCTTCTGCCCTAGATTGCAGGAAAAAGAAGCCGAGCACCTCTCCTCCTAACACCAACAACAGCCACCAGAACTCGAACGACAACAGCAGCAGTACTATTACCATCAGCAGAATCAACCATGGCAGCACCAATACCAACCATACCGACAACGAGTTCTCTCAGACACTTCTCAGCGCCGGAAGATGTTCCACTTCCCGATGCCGAGCAAGCGGACATCAAATGTGCAGAGTCTGATCGGGACGAGGAGTGGAAAATAAAATCAAAAAGAAGGAAAGACAAGAAGAAAAACAAATCTATGGACAAACAACAATCTTCATCCACATAAGCAGTGGAGAAGAAAAAAATAAAAGCAACAAAGATGAATACACCCAAAACAGACACTACATCGCCACCACTACCACAAACACTTGAAACACTACCTCAACCAACAACACCACAACACAGCCCATCTCACACACAACCACAGCAAGAACAACCACCACCACCACAACATCAACAACAACAGCAGCAACAAACACAAAGTAAAGAGACTAGTGTTACAAACTACATGGCAATAAGCTCAAAAAAATTAAAATTTGATGAATTACATAAAACACACACCAACATAACACAAACAGATTTTGTCACACTCACAATCTCCCTACCTACACAAAAATCGTTCAAACAACACAAAACATACACACACCTAAAAACCCAATTCCCAAAGGAAATCGGAGATTTTCGATGGAATATCACCAAGAGAATACTTGGTGATTTGCTGGTGGAAACATCCCAATTCAATATGAGAAACAGACGAACTGTCCTTCCAAACAAGACCAAGTTTTCGTTTTCTTTCCTTTTCTTTTTCTGACAATGTGGTCGTGCACAGAATAGGCAGCGTGAATACACGTGGCTTGGGGTCGCCTTGGAAGCGGGGTCACCTGCTCAACGACATCAAGGCATTGAATGTCGATGTGGTGGCCATTAGAATTTCCGACTCGCGGGATTTTCAACCCATTTTCCGTGACTATGAGGTGTACGCATCTCTAAGTCGTCCGGGAGCGGGAGGTGGAGACGCCGTGATGGTTCGGAAAAAATCTGGATCTTGCAATATGGATGATCTTCCTGGATCCGGAAGGTAAGTCGGTAGTGACCGGCAACGAAGGACATACTTTCAGACTAGTTGCCGTCTATGCCCCGACAAGGACAGGACGACCAGATTTCTTCAGGAGTCTGGAAACTTTCCTGGGAACGTCTCGCTCTTTAGTGCCAGTGGGTGATTGGAATCGCGTTTTAGATGTACGGTGGGACTGTGTGGATTTATCCAACAAGGACAGGGAGGGTGAAAAAGCCGTGCAAACCTGCTCAGATAATTCCAGCTATCTGACAGGTATCCACTGGATTTCCCTTATGTGCCAGTGTAGACCTGGTGAAACTGCATCAAGTCATCCAGATCGTATCTAGAGAGGGTATTCTGTAGAGAAGTTAAGGATAGCATAGGTTGTCCACAGTTTAAAGTAGTCGACTACACAGACCTATAATTTGTGATCTGTACAGTCGACTTAGATAGGCTTCATAGACAGGGGCCCGGTTACTAGAATTTGAACGCATCGTTCCTGGTGCGCAAAGATTTCAGGGACCGGATTAATGAATTAGTTAAGCGGACGTTGACGGGAGCAATCATCGACAATAATGGCAGTACATCCTGAAAAGGATGATTAGAATAATAGAATCGATAAGGTTTAGCAAAGGACTAGTAGTAGAAAGAAACAGAATAGAGGCAAAGCTAGTCAGGAAGTTAGATGAAGCTTTTAGAAAAGGCATCGCGACCGACGTGCTCGCAGCGAGATTGACATTCGACCAATTCTTCAACGCAAAACACGATGGTTGTGTTGTCAGAGCTAAGGCACATGCTCTTAGACAAGAAGGAACGAAAGTTTCCAATGGGCCCGAGTGGTAGAGACACGGCGTGGAAATAAATCCACGACCCGTTCCTTGCCGGACGACGATGAGCAAATGATAATCGATCCGAAACAGATGTGCGCTGCTTTTCAGCGGCGCTTCGCTCAACTGTTCAGGAGTAGCGACGAGCCGGGTCGCAGGATGGATTTTACGTCCTCTCTCGACGGGCTGCCGCGGTTCTCGGTGATGGAGTGCTGCGAAAGTCGATAACAGCCTTTGAAATACGGAAGCAATGGCTAGCTGCACGAGGGGTATATCGCTTGTTTGGGTGGTCTGCTCTATGAGCTTTACGTTTAAATGCCAAACTTGTTCGGCGACCTCTTATAGGAGTGGCTGTGTGGTAAGTAGCTTGCTTACGAACCACATAGTTCCGGGTTCAGTCCCACTGCGTGACATCTTGGGCAAGTGTCTTCTACTATAGCCTCGGGCCGACCAAAGCCTTGTGAGTGGATTTGGTAGACGAAAACTAGAAGAAGCCTGTCGTATATATGTATGTGTGTGTGTGTGTGTGTGTGTGTGTCTGTGTCTGTCTGTCTGTCTGTGCGCGCGCGCGTGTGTATGTTTGTGTGCCTGTGTTTGGTCCCCCCACCCCAACATCACTTGACAACCAATGCTGGTGTGTTTACGTCCCCGTAACTTAGCGGTTCGGCAAAAGAGACCGATAGAATAAGTACTAGGCTTCCAAAGAATAAGTCCTGGGGTCGATTTGCTCGACTAAAGGCGGTGCTCCAGCATGGCCGCAGTCAAATGACTGAAACAAGTAAAAAGAGAAAAAAGAGTATCGCAGTTTGATTAGTGCAGATTCGAACCTCTCGGACCGTGAATCACCTATATAAATCTACAACAGAAACATATACTCGTATGTATTTAACATTTTTTATGCCACCAAATTTGTGTGTGTGTGTGTGTATGTGTGTTCCTGTGATCTAATGAACAAACTTTATTTGCATTAATTTATGATAATGCTGAACATACATACTATAGAAAACATGTTCACAAAATTTCTTACAAACTATAAAATTAATACTACTCGAAGAAGATTGCGAAACGGATGTAATTCCATGGAAGTCACGTGGTTAAACAAATATACATTCTCCTAAGGCTAAATTGAAATTGACTGTTTCTTCAAAACACCCAAATATTCTGCGGCTACTTTTTGTATTCCTATGTTTTTGGTAGAGTATGTTTTTGAAAGAATGTTTCTATAGTCGTTTTGCTCAGTTTTTGAAGATATTGGCCATGTAAAGAATTTTCTTGCCAATGTTTTAACATGACATTTTGTAATCCTGTATTTCAGTTTGTATTCAGTTTTTGTTGTTGTCTTCGTTTGTTTTTTGCTTTTTGTGGGGGGTGTTTTTTTTCAATAATTTCTGTTCCTGCCCCCCCCCCCCTCGCTACCGCCGCATTCACTTTACGGCTGTCTGTTACCTCAGGCTCTGCTTTATATTTCGTGGCTTTATGAAGACAGAAAACAGATTTTTGTTTTGTTTTGTTCGTGTTTTCGATAGCTTTTTGTATTACTTTTCCATGTTCTGTACTTTATATTTTTGTAGCCCCACTGTGCGTATTTTTTTCTTTAAATAATTTTCTATTTCAAAAGACTCTCTACTGCGTAGTGTGAGTGTTTAGTCACGGCAAATGTTTGATATCTCTGTGTGTGTTTATGTGTGCCTTGTATGTGTATTTATGTATGAGTGGAGACAGAAAACTGGAGAGACGTGGAGTAATAACCAGTGCATTGGTTCTTATAACAAAAATGCATTGTAATATTTGCACCAACAAGATATGTTCCATCAATAGACTTAAGAATTGATGAAATAAATACTGAATCCAGTATTGTTATCGATAATGTCAACTACTATCTTTAAAGGCAGTACTCTATCATGACCACAATATAATGACAGAATCTAGCAAAAAACATGCATATATATATATATATATATCGACGTATATATACGTATATCCGTGTGTGTGTATATTGTAAATGCATATATAGAGCGAGAAAGTAAGATAAACATAAATGAGTTTTGTGTGTGGGTGTTTATAGGAGAGAGAGGCGAAAGACTGAGAAGAGAGAGAGAGAGAGAGAGAGAGAGAGGGAGGGAGGGAGAGAGAGAGAGAGAGAGAGAGAGAGAAGAGAAAGGAATAAAAATAAGATACGGGTAAAAGGCTAAAAATAAGTATTAAAAATAGGAGAGTATTGTAGTTCGCTTGAAGCATTGTGTATTGTTTGTAAAGAATAAAAAGTTTAGAATGGTACAACAATGCACTATAGAACAAAAAATGGACTATATACCTGTTGTAACTTGGTTATCTATAGTCCGATGATATTTCGGAATTACAGGGGGAGGGGTTAGATGAAGAGGGGAGTGGAGTTGAGCCTATGTGGCGCAAAGGAGCGAAGAGAGAAGATTAATCCCTGCTCACGGCGCAAACGGGATTCCGGATGGCCCCTGTGCAAGGACAATCCAAACACGGACGGGTGTTGCTGCAAGGATTGACAGGCAGAGCGGAAATGGCGTGATACCGGGGTGTTATTGCAAACGTTGATGTCTCGGAGGTGTTCCCACATACATACATACATAATACGTTTGCAATGACACCCCGGTGTCACGCCATTTCCGCTCTGCCTGTCAATCTTTGCAGCAACACCCGTCCGTGTTTGGATTGTCCTTGCACAGGGGCCATCCGGAATCCCGTTTGCGCCGTGAACAGGGATTAATCTTCTCTCTTTGCTCCTTTGCGCCACATAGACTCAACTCCACTCCCCTCTTCATCTAACCCCTCCCCCTGTAATTCCGAAATAACATCGGACTATAGATAACCAAGTTACAACAGGTATATAGTCCATTTTTTGTTCTATAGTGCATTGTTGTACCATTCTAAACTTTTTATTCTTTACAAACATTACACAATGCTTCAAGCGAACTACAATACTCTCCTATTTTTAATACTTATTTTTAGCCTTTTATCCGTATCTTATTTTTATTCCTTTCTCTCTCTCTCTCTCTCTCTCTCTCTCTCTCTCTCTCTCTCTCTCTCTCTCTCTCTCTCTCTCTCTCCCTCTCTCTTCTCAGTCTTTCGCCTCTCTCTCCTATAAACACCCACACACAAAACTCATTTATGTTTATCTTACTTTCTCGCTTTATATATGCATTTACAATATGAATTCATCATTCAAAATACTGCCAAAACTCCGCCTTGATTTAACTAGGATTTTAACTAAGGACTTGTATCTTCATGGAGGTACCGACCATCATCCATATCCTCTGGGAAAAAATGAGTTATGGACATTATTTTCCTGCCTATAATTCTTCTAACTACTTTTACTCTTTATTCTTCTATTTATTCCTTTATTCTTCTATTCTATTCCTTATAAACAGTGAATTTTATTCCTTGTAAACTATAACTTTTTGCTCTGTCTAAAATATTCATACCTTGTCTCCGATGTCAGAATGCCCAGTGTGTGGACATGCTAACCTACTGCTTGGGTTGTCCAAGAAACTGCTGTAAGACTTCAAATTCACCTTACCCTAATTAAATTATTCTAAATGACTTGAGATACTCGTTCTGCTTTGGTTTTGAGTTTTCCTCTAATATAATATATACCTACTATAACGAAACCCTGATATGGATCCCTTGATCCAGCCTCAGCTGTGATCTTGGAACCAAACGGTCGACCAACTAAAGCATTTACTTAGCGTACCTCTTCGTGTATTTCACAAGTGAACTAAACCCCTTATATGTATATATGTATATATGTATGTATGTATGTATGTATGTATGTATGTATGTATGTATGTATGTATATATATATATATGTATGTATGTATGTATGTATGTATGTATGTATGTGTGTGTATGTATGTGTGTGTGTATGTATGTGTGTATGTATGTATGTGTGTGTGTATGTATGTGTGTATGTATAGTGTACATATAATAATATTCGAAGAAAACAATGCAAAAGAAAGAAGTTTGATAAATAGGGTATTATGGGTAAAGAGAGCCGTAATGTTTCGAACGTTAGTTTTTCATCAGCAGGAAAGAAAGAGGGAAATGTAAGAAGAGTGAGAAAGGGAAGCAGTTAATGTGTTCAAAAATAGGGGGAAATAAATGTTAAAAAAACTAGAAGAGAATGTTGTTCTATGGACGGAAAATTAAGAAGACTGGGACCCAGGAAGGAAGGAAGGAAGGAAGGAAGGAACAGATGTTTAGATGCATAAATCAGAGTGTATCTGTACCTGGAAGTAGGCATAAGGCAAGACGGTGTGTATGAGTGTTGGTGTAGTGCATGCAGACAGACAGACAGGCAGGCAGGCAGGCAGGCAGACAGGCAGACAGGTAGACAGACAGGCAGGCAGGCAGGCAGACAGGCAGGCAGACAGGCAGGCAGACAGACAGACAGGCAGACAGACAGGCAGACAGACAGGCAGGCAGGCAGGCAGACAGGCAGACAGGCAGGCAGACAGACAGACAGACAGACAGGCAGGCAGGCAGGCAGACAGACAGGCAGGTAGGCAGGCAGACAGGCAGACAGGCAGACAGACAGGCAGACAGGCAGACAGGCAGACAGACAGGCAGGCAGACAGACAGGCGGACAGACAGGCGGACAGACAGGCAGACAGACAGACAGACAGACAGGCAGGCAGGCAGGCAGGCAGGCAGGCAGGCAGACAGACAGACAGGCAGGCAGGCAGGCAGGCAGACAGGCAGACAGGCAGACAGGCAGGCAGACAGGCAGGCAGGCAGGCAGACAGACAGGCGGACAGACAGGCGGACAGACAGGCGGACAGACAGGCAGACAGACAGACAGGCAGGCAGACAGGCAGGCAGGCAGACAGGCAGGCAGACAGGCAGGCAGACAGGCAGGCAGACAGACAGGCAGACAGACAGGCAGGCAGACAGGCAGACAGGCAGACAGGCAGGCAGGCAGGCAGACAGACAGGCAGGCAGGCAGGCAGACAGACAGACAGACAGACAGGCAGGCAGGCAGGCAGACAGACAGGCAGGCAGACAGGCAGGCAGACAGACAGACAGACAGGCAGACAAGCAGGCAGGCAGACAGACAGACAGACAGACAGATAGGCAGACAGACAGACAGATAAAGAGAAAGATAGATAAATAGAGAGAGAGAGTGATAAATAGATAGATAGATAGATAGATAGATAGATAGATAGATAGATAGATAGATAGATAGATAGATATACTTGTATGTGGATATCGAAGTATTCTAGGCTTGGTTTAGGGTATATATGTATGTATGTATGTATGTGTGTATGTATGTATGTATGTGTGTGTGTGTGTATGTATGTATGTATGTATGTATGTATGTATGTATGTATGCGCGCGCATGTATATGTGCATGCATGTATGTGTATGACGGAGTCAGTGAAGGGAATCATATGCGTCGCCACAAGTTCAGATAGAATGGACACTTTACCTTGGATGTTTGTTCCAAATTCTTATGGAATACTTTGTGTTGGTTTTTGCTAGGGTTTTTTTTTATTTTACTTATTTGTCTATTTTACATTTGATGTTTAGAAGCCACTCAAAGGCAATGATGCAGTAGCCCTTTTAAAAGGATATCTTTCAGGCTGTGATAGTAGCTTTGCTCTTCTGGCTTATGATCGACAGTAGCTTATGAGGATTTTGTAGGGTGCAACATACGTTATTATAAAAGAAAAGGACAACATCAAACTGTCGAGAGAAATTTAAGTGAGATTTAAAATTGAAACCATTCTACAAATTGTAATGTTAAAATGCTACAGCAAAACCCTCGACCGGTTATACGAAGTGTATGAAGAGCTACTAGGGTGGATATCAATTGCTTACATTTCAGTACGAAACAGTCATGTCTGCCTTGAAAAGAAAATTCTGTTTTTGACCTAAAAATTAAACCAATAAAAATAGTCAGTTAATAACAGTATCAACGTCCCTATAGAATTCCCTTCCCCCTTGGGAAAATTGCTAAAATTATGATTCACTTCTATAATAAAATTTATAACAATAACACAATAATGGGACATAAAAAGAATTCAAGATAACTTCACTATTTACATCAAAGAGTCACTAAAGGAAACCACAAATCGTTTAAAAAAATACTGACTCAATGTTATCGATGATCGATTATGTCACTAAAAATATGTAGTATAAATTGATAAACTTCCTTTTTTTTTTACATTGAATGTCTTATTGCATTGTGTTGTAACTACCATTTGCTAACAGATGGCAGTGACCAAGATCGATGGAAATAAGGAAAGCTCTTAACTAAAATGGATCACTCTGTGTAAAAGAACATCAACAGGATACGGGAAAACATCTCAGTTATACGAGTATGCTATTATTAAATGCAAAATAAATCATGAATTCACAGACCACCAGCTGCAAATCTATAATAAGCAATAGAGAATCTACAGGAACTACTGGAAGGAGACTCTTTTGCAAGACAACTAATGGCCTCTAAACGCGAACAACCAAGTGTCAAGTCTACACTTTGTTAGTGCAGGAAACTACAAGAAATTAGGACTGTTAAACCTCCAAACTACACACCGAACTAAAGGCCATACTATCAAAATTCTAACTTCTCCTTTTCATGTTGAAAAAGCAGCACAAGCGCGAGGCAACATTGTTAAATGAGTTGGAGAACGATGTGTAATTTCTCTTCTAAAACTTATAACATGACCAGTGAAACTCTCCTAACAGTTGGAAACTACGAAAAAAAACCTGATAGTCAGTTATCAATACGAGAAATTCATATTACACAGGAAGATCTTTAAATTCCATCTTCAAACAAAACAAAAAAAGAGAAACAACGGACCGTTTGATGCGTCAAACTTGTTCACAGGATAGTTATGCGGAAAACACTTGTTAAGAAACGGGAGAATTTATGACAGGCTCATAGCATGCATATATGTTGAAGTGTATCAGTTTTCTTCAATCTATTTATCCAAGTAACAAGTAATTTGATGATCGATGAACCGAAAAGAGAAAAGTGTATAAATCTGAGATACAACTGCTCATCGAATGATCTGTTCTTGAGTCTGCGTAGCAACATCGCCGAAATCTATTGACAATATGGCTAGGCTAAAAGGAAGTTCTAACTATTATAATCAATGCTATTAAAGACTGAAAACAATATGGTTCATACAGCTGTCGCTAAGACCCGAGACGACTACAATAGTGAAACTAAATCAGGTTATTATCATGAATATTCTAGAACCACAGCTTATTTGTGCTGCTGTGTGTCCTAGCAGTGAAGTTCTTATCAGCCCTGTTGAGAAAATACCAAGGCCACATGTTAGAATCAGCAGAGAATAATGTCACTCACGTATTTCTAGTGATGGCCTGGAGCTGTATTCGGGAAATATTCACGACACCGAGAGACAGAAATGGTTGCAATATTCCCATGGGACACAATATTGGAGTTTAGTGAAAATAACTGTTCTTATCTGGTAAATAATCGAAGAAAGATTCTTGACTGGATGAGGAATATGGATATCAATGGCCTTTCTGTCCACCCGTCCCCAACCAACCAACCAACAATGATTAATGCTACAAGTATCTCGGAAGTAATGAGAAAATTGCATAAGATGGTGCAATTAGTAAATTAAGAGTGATAAAGGAATACTTCTGCAACCTTCGGAAGGTCTGAGCTCCACAACTGTTTGCATTCAATTAGA
>NC_142944.1:51026783-51035172 GCF_046866305.1 Octopus bimaculoides
ACTAAACGTACAAAAGTTATCTCCCTTGTATTGAGATACTTTTTTATCTTTTAGGTAAGCCTAAGACTGAATTTTTACCCACTAATTGCTTGTGTAAACCTAGTTAATCGACGTCTTAAACGCGCTTTATTACATACATTTAAGAATCGTCTGTATGACTAATAAATATTCGATGTAATATAGTATACAAGACGAGTGTGTGTTAAAGAATAACTGACAATATTTAGTTACCTCCCTTTTTTCTGAATCAAAATTTTCATTCGTGTTGCGCTTTCTTTTTTTATCCCTTACATCAATCCTTACAATTCTTTTTTTATCCCTTACATCAATCCTTACAATTCTTTTTTTATCCCTTACATCAATCATTACAATTCTTTTTTTATCCCTTACATCAATCATTACAATTCTTTTTTTATCCCTTACATCAATCATTACAATTCTTTTTTTATCCCTTACATCAATCCTTACAATTCTTTTTTTATCCCTTACATCAATCCTTACAATTCTTTTTTTATCCCTTACATCAATCCTAACAATTCTTTTTTTATCCCTTACATCAATCCTTACAATTCTTTTTTTATCCCTTACATCAATCCTTACAATTCTTTTTTTATCCCTTACAACAATCCTTACAATTCTTTTTTTATCCCTTACAACAATCCTTACAATTCTTTTTTTATCCCATACATCAATCCTTACAATTCTTTTTTTATCCCTTACATCAATCATTACAATTCTTATTTATCCCTTACAACAATCCTTACAATTCTTTTTTTATCCCTTACATCAATCATTACAATTCTTTTTTATCCCTTACATCAATCATAACAATTCTTTTTTTATCCCTTACAACAATCCTTACAATTCTTTTTTTATCCCTTACATCAATCATTACAATTCTTTTTTTATCCCTTACATCAATCCTTACAATTCTTTTTTTATACCTTACATCAATCCTTACAATTCTTTTTTTATCCCTTACATCAATCCTTACAATTCTTTTTTTATCCCTTACATCAATCATTACAATTCTTTTTTTATCCCTTACATCAATCATTACAATTCTTTTTTTATCCCTTACATCAATCATAACAATTCTTTTTTTATCCCTTACAACAATCCTTACAATTCTTTTTTTATCCCTTACATCAATCCTTACAATTCTTTTTTTATCCCTTACATCAATCCTTACAATTCTTTTTTTATCCCTTACATCAATCCATACAATTCTTTTTTTATCCCTTACATCAATCATTACAATTCTTTTTTTATCCCTTACATCAATCCTTACAATTCTTTTTTTATCCCTTACATCAATCCTTACAATTCTTTTTTTATCCCTTACATCAATCATTACAATTCTTTTTTTTTATCCCTTACATCAATCCTTACAATTCTTTTTTTATCCCTTACATCAATCCTTACAATTCTTTTTTTATCCCTTACATCAATCATTACAATTCTTTTTTTTATCCCTTACATCAATCCTTACAATTCTTTTTTTATCCCTTACATCAATCATAACAATTCTTTTTTTATCCCTTACATCAATCATTACAATTCTTTTTTTATCCCTTACATCAATCATTACAATTCTTTTTTTATCCCTTACATCAATCCTTACAATTCTTTTTTTATCCCTTACATCAATCCTTACAATTCTTTTTTTATCCCTTACATCAATCCTTACAATTCTTTTTTATCCCTTACATCAATCATTACAATTCTTTTTTTATCCCTTACATCAATCATTACAATTCTTTTTTTATCCCTTACATCAATCCTTACAATTCTTTTTTATCCCTTACATCAATCATTACAATTCTTTTTTTATCCCTTACATCAATCATAACAATTCTTTTTTTATCCCTTACATCAATCATTACAATTCTTTTTTTATCCCTTACATCAATCATAACAATTCTTTTTTTATCCCTTACATCAATCATTACAATTCTTTTTTTATCCCTTACATCAATCATTACAATTCCTTTTTTATCCCTTACATCAATCATTACAATTCTTTTTTTATCCCTTACATCAATCATTACAATTCTTTTTTTATCCCTTACATCAATCCTTACAATTCTTTTTTTATCCCTTACATCAATCCTTACAATTCTTTTTTTATCCCTTACATCAATCCTTACAATTCTTTTTTTATCCCTTACATCAATCCTAACAATTCTTTTTTTATCCCTTACATCAATCCTTACAATTCTTTTTTTATCCCTTACATCAATCATTACAATTCTTTTTTATCCCTTACATCAATCATTACAATTCTTTTTTTATCCCTTACATCAATCATTACAATTCTTTTTTTATCCCTTACATCAATCATTACAATTCTTTTTTTATCCCTTACATCAATCCTAACAATTCTTTTTTTATCGCTTACATCAATCCTTACAATTCTTTTTTTATCCCTTACATCAAACATTACAATTCTTTTTTTATCCCTTACATCAATCATTACAATTCTTTTTTTATCCCTTACATCAATCCTTACAATTCTTTTTTTATCCCTTACATCAATCATTACAATTCTTTTTTTATCCCTTACATAAATCATTACAATTCTTTTTTTATCCCTTACATCAATCCTTACAATTCTTTTTTTATCCCTTACATCAATCCTTACAATTCTTTTTTTATCCCTTACATCAATCCTTACAATTCTTTTTTTATCCCTTACATCAATCATTACAATTCTTTTTTTATCCCTTACATAAATCATTACAATTCTTTTTTTATCCCTTACATCAATCCTTACAATTCTTTTTTTATCCCTTACATCAATCCTTACAATTCATTTTTTATCCCTTACATCAATCCTTACAATTCTTTTTTATCCCTTACATCAATCCTTACAATTCTTTTTTTATCCCTTACATCAATCATTACAATTCTTTTTTTTATCCCTTACATCAATCCTTACAATTCTTTTTTTATCCCTTACATCAATCATTACAATTCTTTTTTTATCCCTTACATCAATCATTACAATTCTTTTTTTATCCCTTACATCAATCCTTACAATTCTTTTTTATCCCTTACATCAATCCTAACAATTCTTTTTTTATCCCTTACATCAATCCTTACAATTCTTTTTTTATCCCTTACATCAATCCTAACAATTCGTTTTTTATCCCTTACATCAATCCTTACAATTCTTTTTTTATCCCTTACATCAATCATTACAATTCTTTTTTTATCCCTTACATCAATCCTTACAATTCTTTTTTTTATCCCTTACATCAATCATTACAATTCTTTTTTTATCCCTTACATCAATCATTACAATTCTTTTTTTATCCCTTACATCAATCCTTACAATTCTTTTTTATCCCTTACATCAATCATTACAATTCTTTTTTTATCCCTTAGATCAATCCTTACAATTCTTTTTTTATCCCTTACATCAATCCTAACAATTCTTTTTTTATCCCTTACATCAATCCTTACAATTCTTTTTTTATCCCTTACATCAATCCTTACAATTCTTTTTTTATCCCTTACATCAATCATTACAATTCTTTTTTTATCCCTTACATCAATCCTTACAATTCTTTTTTTATCCCTTACATCAATCCTTACAATTCTTTTTTTTATCCCTTACATCAATCATTACAATTCTTTTTTTTATCCCTTACATCAATCCTTACAATTCTTTTTTTATCCCTTACATCAATCATTACAATTCTTTTTTTATCCCTTACATCAATCATTACAATTCTTTTTTTATCCCTTACATCAATCCTTACAATTCTTTTTTTATCCCATACATCAATCCTAACAATTCTTTTTTATCCCTTACATCAATCCTTACAATTCTTTTTTATCCCTTACATCAATCATTACAATTCTTTTTTTATCCCTTACATCAATCATTACAATTCTTTTTTTATCCCTTACATCAATCCTTACAATTCTTTTTTTATCCCTTACATCAATCCTTACAATTCTTTTTTTATCCCTTACATCAATCCTTACAATTCTTTTTTATCCCTTACATCAATCCTTACAATTCTTTTTTTATCCCTTACATCAATCATTACAATTCTTTTTTTATCCCTTACATCAATCATTACAATTCTTTTTTTATCCCTTACATCAATCAATACAATTCTTTTTTTATCCCTTACATCAATCATTACAATTTTTTTTTATCCCTTACATCAATCATTACAATTCTTTTTTTATCCCTTACATCAATCATTACAATTCTTTTTTTATCCCTTACATCAATCATTACAATTCTTTTTTTATCCCTTACATCAATCCTTACAATTCTTTTTTTATCCCTTACATCAATCATTACAATTCTTTTTTTTATCCCTTACATCAATCCTTACAATTCTTTTTTATCCCTTACATCAATCATTACAATTCTTTTTTTATCCCTTACATCAATCATTACAATTCTTTTTTTTATCCCTTACATCAATCATTACAATTCTTTTTTTATCCCTTACATCAATCCTTACAATTCTTTTTTTATCCCTTACATCAATCATTACAATTCTTTTTTTATCCCTTACATCAATCATAACAATTCTTTTTTTATCCCTTACATCAATCATTACAATTCTTTTTTTATCCCTTACATCAATCCTTACAATTCTTTTTTTATCCCTTACATCAATCCTTACAATTCTTTTTTTATCCCTTACATCAATCCATACAATTCTTTTTTTATCCCTTACATCAATCATTACAATTCTTTTTTTATCCCTTACATCAATCCTTACAATTCTTTTTTTATCCCTTACATCAATCCTAACAATTCTTTTTTTATCCCTTACATCAATCCTTACAATTCTTTTTTTATCCCTTACATCAATCATTACAATTCTTTTTTTATCCCTTACATCAATCCTTACAATTCTTTTTTTATCCCTTACATCAATCATTACAATTCTTTTTTTATCCCTTACATCAATCATTACAATTCTTTTTTTATCCCTTACATCAATCATTACAATTCTTTTTTTATCCCTTACATCAATCCTTACAATTCTTTTTTATCCCTTACATCAATACTTACAATTCTTTTTTTATCCCTTACATCAATCATTACAATTCTTTTTTTTATCCCTTACATCAATCATTACAATTCTTTTTTTATCCCTTACATCAATCCTTACAATTCTTTTTTTATCCCTTACATCCATCATTACAATTCTTTTTTTATCCCTTACATCAATCATAACAATTCTTTTTTTTATCCCTTACATCAATCCTTACAATTCTTTTTTTATCCCTTACATCAATCCTTACAATTCTTTTTTTATCCCTTACATCAATCCTTACAATTCTTTTTTTATCCCTTACATCAATCCATACAATTCTTTTTTTATCCCTTACATCAATCATTACAATTCTTTTTTATCCCTTACATCAATCCTTACAATTCTTTTTTTATCCCTTACATCAATCCTTACAATTCTTTTTTTATCCCTTACATCAATCCTAACAATTCTTTTTTTATCCCTTACATCAATCCTTACAATTCTTTTTTTATCCCTTACATCAATCATTACAATTCTTTTTTTATCCCTTACATCAATCCTTACAATTCTTTTTTTATCCCTTACATCAATCATTACAATTCTTTTTTTATCCCTTACATCAATCCTTACAATTCTTTTTTTATCCCTTACATCAATCATTACAATTCTTTTTTTATCCCTTACATCAATCCTTACAATTCTTTTTTATCCCTTACATATCAATCCTTACAATTCTTTTTTTTATCCCTTACATCAATCCTTACAATTCTTTTTTATCCCTTACATCAATCATAACAATTCTTTTTTTATCCCTTACATCAATCATTACAATTCTTTTTTATCCCTTACATCAATCATTACAATTCTTTTTTTATCCCTTACATCAATCCTTACAATTCTTTTTTATCCCTTACATCAATCATTACAATTCTTTTTTTATCCCTTACATCAATCCTTACAATTCTTTTTTATCCCTTACATCAATCATTACAATTCTTTTTTTATCCCTTACATCAATCATTACAATTCTTTTTTATCCCTTACATCAATCCTTACAATTCTTTTTTATCCTTACATCAATCATTACAATTCTTTTTTTATCCCTTACATCAATCATAACAATTCTTTTTTATCCCTTACATCAATCATTACAATTCTTTTTTATCCCTTACATCAATCATAACAATTCTTTTTTTATCCCTTACATCAATCATTACAATTCTTTTTTTATCCCTTACATCAATCATTACAATTCCTTTTTTATCCCTTACATCAATCATTACAATTCTTTTTTATCCCTTACATCAATCATTACAATTCTTTTTTTATCCCTTACATCAATCCTTACAATTCTTTTTTTATCCCTTACATCAATCCTTACAATTCTTTTTTATCCCTTACATCAATCCTTACAATTCTTTTTTATCCCTTACATCAATCCTAACAATTCTTTTTTTATCCCTTACATCAATCCTTACAATTCTTTTTTATCCCTTACATCAATCATTACAATTCTTTTTTATCCCTTACATCAATCATTACAATTCTTTTTTATCCCTTACATCAATCCTTACAATTCTTTTTTTATCCCTTACATCAATCATTACAATTCTTTTTTTATCCCTTACATAAATCATTACAATTCTTTTTTTATCCCTTACATCAATCCTTACAATTCTTTTTTTATCCCTTACATCAATCCTTACAATTCATTTTTTATCCCTTACATCAATCCTTACAATTCTTTTTTATCCCTTACATCAATCCTTACAATTCTTTTTTTATCCCTTACATCAATCATTACAATTCTTTTTTTATCCCTTACATCAATCCTTACAATTCTTTTTTTATCCCTTACATCAATCATTACAATTCTTTTTTATCCCTTACATCAATCATTACAATTCTTTTTTTATCCCTTACATCAATCCTTACAATTCTTTTTATCCCTTACATCAATCCTAACAATTCTTTTTTTATCCCTTACATCAATCCTTACAATTCTTTTTTTATCCCTTACATCAATCCTAACAATTCGTTTTTTATCCCTTACATCAATCCTTACAATTCTTTTTTTATCCCTTACATCAATCATTACAATTCTTTTTTTATCCCTTACATCAATCCTTACAATTCTTTTTTTATCCCTTACATCAATCATTACAATTCTTTTTTTATCCCTTACATCAATCATTACAATTCTTTTTTTATCCCTTACATCAATCCTTACAATTCTTTTTTTATCCCTTACATCAATCATTACAATTCTTTTTTTATCCCTTAGATCAAACCTTACAATTCTTTTTTTATCCCTTACATCAATCCTAACAATTCTTTTTTTATCCTTACATCAATCCTTACAATTCTTTTTTATCCCTTACATCAATCCTTACAATTCTTTTTTTATCCCTTACATCAATCATTACAATTCTTTTTTTATCCCTTACATCAATCCTTACAATTCTTTTTTATCCCTTACATCAATCCTTACAATTCTTTTTTTATCCCTTACATCAATCATTACAATTCTTTTTTTTATCCCTTACATCAATCCTTACAATTCTTTTTTTATCCCTTACATCAATCATTACAATTCTTTTTTATCCCTTACATCAATCATTACAATTCTTTTTTTATCCCTTACATCAATCCTTACAATTCTTTTTTATCCCATACATCAATCCTAACAATTCTTTTTTTATCCCTTACATCAATCCTTACAATTCTTTTTTTATCCCTTACATCAATCATTACAATTCTTTTTTATCCCTTACATCAATCATTACAATTCTTTTTTATCCCTTACATCAATCCTTACAATTCTTTTTTTATCCCTTACATCAATCCTTACAATTCTTTTTTTATCCCTTACATCAATCCTTACAATTCTTTTTTATCCCTTACATCAATCCTTACAATTCTTTTTTATCCCTTACATCAATCATTACAATTCTTTTTTTATCCCTTACATCAATCATTACAATTCTTTTTTTATCCCTTACATCAATCAATACAATTCTTTTTTTATCCCTTACATCAATCATTACAATTTTTTTTTATCCCTTACATCAATCATTACAATTCTTTTTTTATCCCTTACATCAATCATTACAATTCTTTTTTTATCCCTTACATCAATCATTACAATTCTTTTTTTATCCCTTACATCAATCCTTACAATTCTTTTTTTATCCCTTACATCAATCATTACAATTCTTTTTTTATCCCTTACATCAATCCTTACAATTCTTTTTTATCCCTTACATCAATCATTACAATTCTTTTTTTATCCCTTACATCAATCATTACAATTCTTTTTTTTATCCCTTACATCAATCATGTACAATTCTTTTTTTATCCCTTACATCAATCCT
>NC_142944.1:51035672-51078172 GCF_046866305.1 Octopus bimaculoides
TACATCATCCATACAATTCTTTTTTTATCCCTTACATCAATCATTACAATTCTTTTTTTATCCCTTACATCAATCCTTACAATTCTTTTTTTATCCCATACATCAATCCTAACAATTCTTTTTTTATCCCTTACATCAATCCTTACAATTCTTTTTTTATCCCTTACATCAATCATTACAATTCTTTTTTTATCCCTTACATCAATCATTACAATTCTTTTTTTATCCCTTACATCAATCCTTACAATTCTTTTTTATCCCTTACATCAATCCTTACAATTTTTTTTATCCCTTACATCAATCCTTACAATTCTTTTTTATCCCTTACATCAATCCTTACAATTCTTTTTTATCCCTTACATCAATCATTACAATTCTTTTTTTATCCCTTACATCAATCATTACAATTCTTTTTTATCCCTTACATCAATCCTTACAATTCTTTTTTTATCCCTTACATCAATCATTACAATTCTTTTTTTATCCCTTACATCAATCATTACAATTCTTTTTTTATCCCTTACATCAATCATTACAATTCTTTTTTTATCCCTTACATCAATCATTACAATTCTTTTTTTATCCTTACATCAATCATTACAATTCTTTTTTTATCCCTTACATCAATCCTTACAATTCTTTTTTTATCCCTTACATCAATCATTACAATTCTTTTTTTATCCCTTACATCAATCCTTACAATTCTTTTTTATCCCTTACATCAATCATTACAATTCTTTTTTTATCCCTTACATCAATCCTTACAATTCTTTTTTTATCCCTTACATCAATCCTTACAATTCTTTTTTTTATCCCTTACATCAATCCTTACAATTCTTTTTTTATCCCTTACATCAATCCTTACAATTCTTTTTTTATCCCTTACATCAATCATTACAATCTTTTTTATCCTTACATCAATCCTTCATTCTTTTTTATCCCTTCATCAATCCTTACAATTCTTTTTTATCCCTTACATCAATCATTACAATTCTTTTTTTATCCCTTACATCAATCCTTACAATTCTTTTTTTATCCCTTACATCAATCCTTACAATTCTTTTTTTATCCCTTACATCAATCCTTACAATTCTTTTTTATCCCTTACATATCAATCCTTACAATTCTTTTTTTATCCCTTACATCAATCATTACAATTCTTTTTTTATCCCTTACATCAATCATTACAATTCTTTTTTTATCCCTTACATCAATCCTTACAATTCTTTTTTATCCCTTACATCAATCCTTACAATTCATTGTTTACCCCTTACATCAATCCTTACAATTCTTTTTTATCCCTTACATCAATCCTTACAATTCTTTTTTATCCCTTACATCAATCATTACAATTCTTTTTTTTATCCCTTACATCAATCCTTACAATTCTTTTTTTATCCCTTACATCAATCATTACAATTCTTTTTTTATCCCTTACATCAATCATTACAATTCTTTTTTTATCCCTTACATCAATCCTTACAATTCTTTTTTTATCCCATACATCAATCCTAACAATTCTTTTTTATCCCTTACATCAATCCTTACAATTCTTTTTTTATCCCTTACATCAATCATTACAATTCTTTTTTTATCCCTTACATCAATCATTACAATTCTTTTTTTATCCCTTACATCAATCCTTACAATTCTTTTTTATCCCTTACATCAATCCTTACAATTCTTTTTTTATCCCTTACATCAATCCTTACAATTCTTTTTTATCCCTTACATCAATCCTTACAATTCTTTTTTTATCCCTTACATCAATCATTACAATTCTTTTTTTATCCCTTACATCAATCATTACAATTCTTTTTTTATCCCTTACATCAATCCTTACAATTCTTTTTTTATCCCTTACATCAATCCTTACAATTCTTTTTATCCCTTACATCAATCCTTACAATTCTTTTTTATCCCTTACATCAATCATTACAATTCTTTTTTTATCCCTTACATCAATCATTACAATTCTTTTTTTATCCCTTACATCAATCCTTACAATTCTTTTTTTATCCCTTACATCAATCATAACAATTCTTTTTTTATCCCTTAGCATCAATCCTTACAATTCTTTTTTTATCCCTTACATCAATCCTTACAATTCTTTTTTTATCCCTTACATCAATCCTTACAATTCTTTTTTTATCCCTTACATCAATCCATACAATTCTTTTTTTATCCCTTACATCAATCATTACAATTCTTTTTTTATCCCTTACATCAATCCTTACAATTCTTTTTTTATCCCTTACATCAATCATTACAATTCTTTTTTTATCCCTTACATCAATCATTACAATTCTTTTTTTATCCCTTACATCAATCCTTACAATTCTTTTTTTATCCCTTACATCAATCCTTACAATTCTTTTTTTATCCCTTACATCAATCATTACAATTCTTTTTTTATCCCTTACATCAATCCTTACAATTCTTTTTTATCCCTTACATCAATCATTACAATTCTTTTTTTATCCCTTACATCAATCCTTACAATTCTTTTTTATCCCTTACATCAATCATTACAATTCTTTTTTTATCCCTTACATCAATCCTTACAATTCTTTTTTTATCCCTTACATCAATCCTTACAATTCTTTTTTTATCCCTTACATCAATCATTACAATTCTTTTTTTATCCCTTACATCAATCCTTACAATTCTTTTTTTATCCCTTACATCAATCCTTACAATTCTTTTTTTATCCCTTACATCAATCATTACAATTCTTTTTTTATCCCTTACATCAATCCTTACAATTCTTTTTTTTATCCCTTACATCAATCCTTACAATTCTTTTTTTATCCCTTACATCAATCCTTACAATTCTTTTTTTATCCCTTACATATCAATCCTTACAATTCTTTTTTTATCCCTTACATCAATCATTACAATTCTTTTTTTATCTCTTACATCAATCATTACAATTCTTTTTTTATCCCTTACATCAATCCTTACAATTCTTTTTTTATCCCTTACATCAATCCTTACAATTCATTGTTTACCCCCTTACATCAATCCTTACAATTCTTTTTTATCCCTTACATCAATCCTTACAATTCTTTTTTTATCCCTTACATCAATCATTACAATTCTTTTTTTTATCCCTTACATCAATCCTTACAATTCTTTTTTTATCCCTTACATCAATCCTTACAATTCTTATTTTATCCCTTACATCAATCATTACAATTCTTTTTTTATCCCTTACATCAATCATTACAATTCTTTTTTTATCCCTTACATCAATCCTTACAATTCTTTTTTTATCCCATACATCAATCCTAACAATTCTTTTTTTATCCCTTACATCAATCCTTACAATTCTTTTTTTATCCCTTACATCAATCATTACAATTCTTTTTTTATCCCTTACATCAATCATTACAATTCTTTTTTTATCCCTTACATCAATCCTTACAATTCTTTTTTTATCCCTTACATCAATCCTTACAATTCTTTTTTTATCCCTTACATCAATCCTTACAATTCTTTTTATCCCTTACATCAATCCTTACAATTCTTTTTTTATCCCTTACATCAATCATTACAATTCTTTTTTTATCCCTTACATCAATCATTACAATTCTTTTTTTATCCCTTACATCAATCCTTACAATTCTTTTTTTATCCCTTACATCAATCCTTACAATTCTTTTTATCCCTGACATCAATCCTTACAATTCTTTTTTTATCCCTTACATCAATCATTACAATTCTTTTTTTATCCCTTACATCAATCATTACAATTCTTTTTTTATCCCTTACATCAATCCTTACAATTCTTTTTTTATCCCTTACATCAATCATAACAATTCTTTTTTTATCCCTTGCATCAATCCTTACAATTCTTTTTTTATCCCTTACATCAATCCTTACAATTCTTTTTTTATCCCTTACATCAATCCTTACAATTCTTTTTTTATCCCTTACATCAATCCATACAATTCTTTTTTTATCCCTTACATCAATCATTACAATTCTTTTTTTATCCCTTACATCAATCCTTACAATTCTTTTTTTATCCCTTACATCAATCATTACAATTCTTTTTTTATCCCTTACATCAATCATTACAATTCTTTTTTTATCCCTTACATCAATCCTTACAATTCTTTTTTTATCCCTTACATATCAATCATTACAATTCTTTTTTTATCCCTTACATCAATCCTAACAATTCTTTTTTTATCCCTTACATCAATCGTTACAATTCTTATTTTATCCCTTACATCAATCATTACAATTCTTTTTTTATCCCTTACATCAATCATTACAATTCTTTTTTTATCCCTTACATATCAATCCTTACAATTCTTTTTTTATCCCTTACATCAATCCCTACAATTCTTTTTTTATCCCTTACATCAATCCTTACAATTCTTTTTTTATCCCTTACATCAATCCTTACAATTCTTTTTTTATCCCTTACATCAATCATTACAATTCTTTTTTTATCCCTTACATCAATCCTTACAATTCTTTTTTTATCCCTTACATCAATCCTTACAATTCTTTTTTTATCCCTTACATCAATCATTACAATTCTTTTTTTATCCCTTACATCAATCCTTACAATTCTTTTTTTATCCCTTACATCAATCATTACAATTCTTTTTTTATCCCTTACATCAATCCTTACAATTCTTTTTTTATCCCTTACATCAATCCTTACAATTCTTTTTTATCCCTTACATCAATCATTACAATTCTTTTTTTATCCCTTACATCAATCCTTACAATTCTTTTTTTTATCCCTTACATCAATCCTTACAATTCTTTTTTTATCCCTTACATATCAATCCTTACAATTCTTTTTTTATCCTTACATCAATCATTACAATTCTTTTTTTATCCCTTACATATCAATCCTTACAATTCTTTTTTTATCCCTTACATCAATCCTTACAATTCATTTTTTATCCCTTACATCAATCCTTACAATTCTTTTTTATCCCTTACATCAATCCTTACAATTCTTTTTTTATCCCTTACATCAATCCTTACAATTCTTTTTTTATCCCTTACATCAATCATTACAATTCTTTTTTATCCCTTACATCAATCCTTACAATTCTTTTTTTATCCCTTACATCAATCCTTACAATTCTTTTTTATCCCTTACATCAATCCTTACAATTCTTTTTTATCCCTTACATCAATCATTACAATTCTTTTTTTATCCCTTACATCAATCCTTACAATTCTTTTTTTATCCCTTACATATCAATCCTTACAATTCTTTTTTTATCCCTTACATCAATCATTACAATTCTTTTTTTATCCCTTACATATCAATCCTTACAATTCTTTTTTTATCCCTTACATCAATCCTTACAATTCATTTTTTATCCCTTACATCAATCCTTACAATTCTTTTTTATCCCTTACATCAATCCTTACAATTCTTTTTTTATCCCTTACATCAATCATTACAATTCTTTTTTTTATCCCTTACATCAATCCTTACAATTCTTTTTTTATCCCTTACATCAATCATTACAATTCTTTTTTTATCCCTTACATCAATCATTACAATTCTTTTTTTATCCCTTACATCAATCCTTACAATTCTTTTTTTATCCCATACATCAATCCTAACAATTCTTTTTTTATCCCTTACATCAATCCTTACAATTCTTTTTTTATCCCTTACATCAATCATTACAATTCTTTTTTTATCCCTTACATCAATCATTACAATTCTTTTTTTATCCCTTACATCAATCCTTACAATTCTTTTTTTATCCCTTACATCAATCATTACAATTCTTTTTTTATCCCTTACATCAATCATTACAATTCTTTTTTTATCCCTTACATCAATCCTTACAATTCTTTTTTTATCCCTTACATCAATCATTACAATTCTTTTTTTATCCCTTACATCAATCATTACAATTCTTTTTTTATCCCTTACATCAATCATTACAATTCTTTTTTATCCCTTACATCAATCATTACATTTCTTTTTTTATCCCTTACATCAATCATTACAATTCTTTTTTTATCCCTTACATCAATCCTTACAATTCTTTTTTTATCCCTTACATCAATCATTACAATTCTTTTTTTATCCCTTACATCAATCCTTACAATTCTTTTTTATCCCTTACATCAATCATTACAATTCTTTTTTTATCCCTTACATCAATCCTTACAATTCTTTTTTATCCCTTACATCAATCATTACAATTCTTTTTTTTATCCCTTACATCAATCCTTACAATTCTTTTTTTATCCCTTACATCAATCCTTACAATTCTTTTTTTATCCCTTACATCAATCATTACAATTCTTTTTTATCCCTTACATCAATCCTTACAATTCTTTTTTTATCCCTTACATCAATCCTTACAATTCTTTTTTTATCCCTTACATCAATCATTACAATTCTTTTTTTATCCCTTACATCAATCCTTACAATTCTTTTTTTTATCCCTTACATCAATCCTTACAATTCTTTTTTTATCCCTTACATCAATCCTTACAATTCTTTTTTTATCCCTTACATATCAATCCTTACAATTCTTTTTTTATCCCTTACATCAATCATTACAATTCTTTTTTTATCCCTTACATCAATCATTACAATTCTTTTTTTATCCCTTACATCAATCCTTACAATTCTTTTTTATCCCTTACATCAATCCTTACAATTCATTGTTTACCCCTTACATCAATCCTTACAATTCTTTTTTATCCCTTACATCAATCCTTACAATTCTTTTTTTATCCCTTACATCAATCATTACAATTCTTTTTTTTATCCCTTACATCAATCCTTACAATTCTTTTTTTATCCCTTACATCAATCATTACAATTCTTTTTTTATCCCTTACATCAATCATTACAATTCTTTTTTTATCCCTTACATCAATCCTTACAATTCTTTTTTTATCCCATACATCAATCCTAACAATTCTTTTTTTATCCCTTACATCAATCCTTACAATTCTTTTTTTATCCCTTACATCAATCATTACAATTCTTTTTTTATCCCTTACATCAATCATTACAATTCTTTTTTTATCCCTTACATCAATCCTTACAATTCTTTTTTTATCCCTTACATCAATCCTTACAATTCTTTTTTTATCCCTTACATCAATCCTTACAATTCTTTTTTATCCCTTACATCAATCCTTACAATTCTTTTTTTATCCCTTACATCAATCATTACAATTCTTTTTTTATCCCTTACATCAATCATTACAATTCTTTTTTTATCCCTTACATCAATCCTTACAATTCTTTTTTTATCCCTTACATCAATCCTTACAATTCTTTTTATCCCTTACATCAATCCTTACAATTCTTTTTTTATCCCTTACATCAATCATTACAATTCTTTTTTTATCCCTTACATCAATCATTACAATTCTTTTTTTATCCCTTACATCAATCCTTACAATTCTTTTTTTATCCCTTACATCAATCATAACAATTCTTTTTTTATCCCTTGCATCAATCCTTACAATTCTTTTTTTATCCCTTACATCAATCCTTACAATTCTTTTTTTATCCCTTACATCAATCCTTACAATTCTTTTTTTATCCCTTACATCAATCCATACAATTCTTTTTTTATCCCTTACATCAATCATTACAATTCTTTTTTTATCCCTTACATCAATCCTTACAATTCTTTTTTTATCCCTTACATCAATCATTACAATTCTTTTTTTATCCCTTACATCAATCATTACAATTCTTTTTTTATCCCTTACATCAATCCTTACAATTCTTTTTTTATCCCTTACATCAATCCTTACAATTCTTTTTTTATCCCTAACATCAATCATTACAATTCTTTTTTTATCCCTTACATCAATCCTTACAATTCTTTTTTTATCCCTTACATCAATCATTACAATTCTTTTTTTATCCCTTACATCAATCATTACAATTCTTTTTTTATCCCTTACATCAATCATTACAATTCTTTTTTTATCCCTTACATCAATCCTTACAATTCTTTTTTATCCCTTACATCAATCATTACAATTCTTTTTTTATCCCTTACATCAATCCTTACAATACTTTTTTATCCCTTACATCAATCATTACAATTCTTTTTTTTATCCCTTACATCAATCCTTACAATTCTTTTTTTATCCCTTACATCAATCCTTACAATTCTTTTTTTATCCCTTACATCAATCATTACAATTCTTTTTTTATCCCTTACATCAATCCTTACAATTCTTTTTTTATCCCTTACATCAATCCTTACAATTCTTTTTTTATCCCTTACATCAATCATTACAATTCTTTTTTTATCCCTTACATCAATCCTTACAATTCTTTTTTTTATCCCTTACATCAATCCTTACAATTCTTTTTTTATCCCTTACATCAATCCTTACAATTCTTTTTTTATCCCTTACATATCAATCCTTACAATTCTTTTTTTATCCCTTACATCAATCATTACAATTCTTTTTTTATCCCTTACATCAATCATTACAATTCTTTTTTTATCCCTTACATCAATCCTTACAATTCTTTTTTTATCCCTTACATCAATCCTTACAATTCATTGTTTACCCCTTACATCAATCCTTACAATTCTTTTTTATCCCTTACATCAATCCTTACAATTCTTTTTTTATCCCTTACATCAATCATTACAATTCTTTTTTTTATCCCTTACATCAATCCTTACAATTCTTTTTTTATCCCTTACATCAATCATTACAATTCTTTTTTTATCCCTTACATCAATCATTACAATTCTTTTTTTATCCCTTACATCAATCCTTACAATTCTTTTTTTATCCCATACATCAATCCTAACAATTCTTTTTTTATCCCTTACATCAATCCTTACAATTCTTTTTTTATCCCTTACATCAATCATTACAATTCTTTTTTTATCCCTTACATCAATCATTACAATTCTTTTTTTATCCCTTACATCAATCCTTACAATTCTTTTTTTATCCCTTACATCAATCCTTACAATTCTTTTTTTATCCCTTACATCAATCCTTACAATTCTTTTTTATCCCTTACATCAATCCTTACAATTCTTTTTTTATCCCTTACATCAATCATTACAATTCTTTTTTTATCCCTTACATCAATCATTACAATTCTTTTTTTATCCCTTACATCAATCCTTACAATTCTTTTTTTATCCCTTACATCAATCCTTACAATTCTTTTTATCCCTTACATCAATCCTTACAATTCTTTTTTTATCCCTTACATCAATCATTACAATTCTTTTTTTATCCCTTACATCAATCATTACAATTCTTTTTTTATCCCTTACATCAATCCTTACAATTCTTTTTTTATCCCTTACATCAATCATAACAATTCTTTTTTTATCCCTTGCATCAATCCTTACAATTCTTTTTTTATCCCTTACATCAATCCTTACAATTCTTTTTTTATCCCTTACATCAATCCTTACAATTCTTTTTTTATCCCTTACATCAATCCATACAATTCTTTTTTTATCCCTTACATCAATCATTACAATTCTTTTTTTATCCCTTACATCAATCCTTACAATTCTTTTTTTATCCCTTACATCAATCATTACAATTCTTTTTTTATCCCTTACATCAATCATTACAATTCTTTTTTTATCCCTTACATCAATCCTTACAATTCTTTTTTTATCCCTTACATATCAATCATTACAATTCTTTTTTTATCCCTTACATCAATCCTAACAATTCTTTTTTTATCCCTTACATCAATCCTTACAATTCTTATTTTATCCCTTACATCAATCATTACAATTCTTTTTTTATCCCTTACATCAATCATTACAATTCTTTTTTTATCCCTTACATATCAATCCTTACAATTCTTTTTTTATCCCTTACATCAATCCCTACAATTCTTTTTTTATCCCTTACATCAATCCTTACAATTCTTTTTTTATCCCTTACATCAATCCTTACAATTCTTTTTTTATCCCTTACATCAATCATTACAATTCTTTTTTTATCCCTTACATCAATCCTTACAATTCTTTTTTTATCCCTTACATCAATCCTTACAATTCTTTTTTTATCCCTTACATCAATCATTACAATTCTTTTTTTATCCCTTACATCAATCATTACAATTCTTTTTTTATCCCTTACATCAATCCTTACAATTCTTTTTTTATCCCTTACATCAATCATTACAATTCTTTTTTTATCCCTTACATCAATCCTTACAATTCTTTTTTTATCCCTTACATCAATCCTTACAATTCTTTTTTTTATCCCTTACATCAATCCTTACAATTCTTTTTTTATCCCTTACATATCAATCCTTACAATTCTTTTTTTATCCCTTACATCAATCATTACAATTCTTTTTTTATCCCTTACATATCAATCCTTACAATTCTTTTTTTATCCCTTACATCAATCCTTACAATTCATTTTTTATCCCTTACATCAATCCTTACAATTCTTTTTTATCCCTTACATCAATCCTTACAATTCTTTTTTTATCCCTTACATCAATCATTACAATTCTTTTTTTTATCCCTTACATCAATCCTTACAATTCTTTTTTTATCCCTTACATCAATCATTACAATTCTTTTTTTATCCCTTACATCAATCATTACAATTCTTTTTTTATCCCTTACATCAATCCTTACAATTCTTTTTTTATCCCATACATCAATCCTAACAATTCTTTTTTTATCCCTTACATCAATCCTTACAATTCTTTTTTTATCCCTTACATCAATCATTACAATTCTTTTTTTATCCCTTACATCAATCATTACAATTCTTTTTTTATCCCTTACATCAATCCTTACAATTCTTTTTTTATCCCTTACATCAATCCTTACAATTCTTTTTATCCCTTACATCAATCCTTACAATTCTTTTTTTATCCCTTACATCAATCATTACAATTCTTTTTTTATCCCTTACATCAATCCTTACAATTCTTTTTTTATCCCTTACATCAATCCTTACAATTCTTTTTTATCCCTTACATCAATCCTTACAATTCTTTTTTATCCCCTACATCAATCCTTACAATTCTTTTTTTATCCCTTACATCAATCATTACAATTCTTTTTTTATCCCTTACATCAATCATTACAATTCTTTTTTTATCCCTTACATCAATCCTTACAATTCTTTTTTTATCCCTTACATCAATCATTACAATTCTTTTTTTATCCCTTATATCAATCCTTACAATTCTTTTTTTATCCCTTACATCAATCATTACAATTCTTTTTTTATCCCTTACATCAATCATTACAATTCTTTTTTTATCCCTTACATCAATCATTACAATTCTTTTTTTATCCCTTACATCAATCATTACAATTCTTTTTTTATCCCTTACATCAATCATTACAATTCTTTTTTTATCCCTTACATCAATCCTTACAATTCTTTTTTTATCCCTTACATCAATCATTACAATTCTTTTTTTATCCCTTACATCAATCCTTAAAATTCTTTTTTTATACCTTACATCAATCCTTACAATTCTTTTTTTATCCCTTACATCAATCCTTACAATTCTTTTTTTATCCCTTACATCAATCATTACAATTCTTTTTTTATCCCTTACATCAATCATTACAATTCTTTTTTTATCCCTTACATTAATCATTACAATTCTTTTTTTATCCCTTACATCAATCCTTACAATTCTTTTTTTATCCCTTACATCAATCATTACAATTCTTTTTTTATCCCTTACATCAATCCTTACAATTTTCATACTCACAAAATTTATGATCCTTTGTCAGATTGAGTTGACATTTAAATGTATGTTCGTGCATATGTATGTTTTTATCTTTTAGCTTTTACTTTTTTCGGTCATTGGACTCTGGCTATTGTGGGGTACCGCCTTGAAAGATTTAGTCGCACACTTCCACCCCAGTATTTCTTTTTCATTATTTTATCGCTTCACTCTTGCCGAACCGCTAAGTGTTACGGGAATACAAACAAACCAACATCAGTTGTCAAGCAGCTGTGAGGGACATACACATGCGCAAAGACTCACACGCATATACACATTCACACGCATACATATATATATATATATATATATATATATATATATATAAATATATATATATATATATATATATATGTGTGTGTGTGTGTGTGTGTGTGTGTGTGTGTGTGTGTGTGTGTGTATACAAGACTGAAGAGATATTTAAGGAAAAATGTAAAGATCGAGAAGATGAATGACAAGGACCTTTTTGTGTGCACAGTCTGTGACAGACCATGTCTGTCCTTGGCTGGCCTCAAATCTCACCTGCGAACCCATGGAAAACAAACTTCAACCAACTATTCTGACTATATCTCTGTGCACACGTTTGAATGTGGTGTGTGCCAGAGGGCTTGCAAATCCAATAGGGTCTTAAAAGACATGTTAAGATCCACAATGAGCAGAACTTACCTGCAGGTATTGGTAGTACAAATCAGAGGTGCAATCTGTGTGGGTGTTTTTTCAAAACACTGTCTGGTTTAAAAAGCCACATCAGACGCCATGAAAGGGCTAAGGTGTAGGTGCAGGAGGTGGTCAAACTCTGTGTAAGGAGTAGACAACCACCACCATATATATATATATATATATATATATATATATATACATATACATATACATAAACATATACATATACATATACATATATATATACATCCATAAACATATACATATACATAAACAAAAACATATACATATACATATATATCTATACATATATATATATATATATATATATATATATATATATATATATATATATATATATATATATATATATATATATACACATATATATATACATACATATATAATGACTTGTTTCTTTCAGTTTCCGTCTAACAAATCAACTCACAAGGCTTTGGTAGGCCTGGGTCTGTAGAAGAAGAGACTTAAGAGACTTGCCACTCAGTTGTAGAACTGAACCTCAAACCATATGATTGGAAAGCAAACTATATACCGCACAACCACGCCTCCGCCGTATGTATATGTGTATATGGCACGGAATTTTTTTTTCTTTCTCTCTTTTCTTTTCTTTTAGTCTTTTAGTCTGAAACAAAGGCAAGTGCCCATTCCCCTGCAAAGCACTAGTTGTCAACCGGAGTTCATATGGCCCTGGGGGTGGAGTCCATATAAAATTTTGTTACTAAAATTTATGTTAGAAAATGACTATTTGTAAATCTCATAACGAGAGATATTCAGCAACAGTACTTTGGAGTAAAGATTGTTTGCCAACATAACATGGCAGTCCTGGTTTAGGACTAATGTTGCTGTAATTTATCCCCAGGAGACATCGTCTCCAGCTGGCTATACAACATGATCTGTGTCCTTATATTTTCGAAGAAGGGAATCTAGCCACCCCACTCAGCTCCCTTGTTCAAAAATATAAGGACACAGATCGTGTCATATAGCCAGCTGGAGACGATGTCTCCTAGGGTAAAATTACAGCAACATCAGTCCTAAACCAGGACTGCCATGTTATGTTGGCAAACAATCTTTACTATAAAATTTATGTGCAATAAATTGGTCATACTTCTACAATACACAGAAGATTATATTTACAATTCTTAATAACATTTAATTATAAAAATACCGTAAGTTGTTTTTGTTTTTTTTTTTATATGTATACATCAAATTGGGGGGTCCAGTAGAGTAAAATGAGAATCAAAGGAATCCATAGGCAAAAAAATGGTTGAGAAACACTTCTGTAAAGGAAGCGAGTAAAGTATCTTCAAACCGGGGACTTGGCTCAAATACTTGCAACGCAGTTGGACCCTGCTGACGGTCCCCAAAGTGTAATGGGGTAATGCTAAATCGAGAGACGGCTGAAAATTAAGAATTTCACCTCGCAATTACATGTTTCCGGACTTGATCCTTTGGCGAGAATCCTTCAGTGATTATCGTCTGCTAAAGCATTACATTACATTATGTTTTTTTATTTATTTATTTATTTATTTTTAGGAAGATAGCGACATTTTGTGTCGAAAGAGAAAGTAATAGAAATAAAATAGTTTTAAAGGGTCGAATAAATTTTATGGAATGATGAGAGAAAAAAAAAAAAGAAATGCAACATTTCAAGCAGGGAGACAGGGAGACAGAGAGAGGAGAAAGAGAGGAACAGACAGACGAACAAAGACAAGGAGAGAGACAGAGACAGAGACAGAGACAGAGACACAGAGAGAGAGAGAGAGAGAGAGAGAGAGAGAGAGAGAGACAGACAGACAGACAGACAGACAGACAGACAGACAGACAGACAGACAGACAGACAGACAGACAGACAGACAGAGGAGATAGCTAGGTAGAGAGAGAGGAGAGAATATTGTTATTCAAGTTAGAATTAATTTTTCTACGGTTTTTTTTCATTTTATTTGAAAGAAGTAAATTACGAATATTTATAACGTTTAAATAGAAAGAAACGGGAAAGAAGAGAGATATAAAAAAAAAATAAGGAAAACAAAGAAAAGCAAAAGGGGGATTAAAGAAGTAGAAGATGGTGAGGGGGGAGAAGGGGCAATGGGCCACATACCCCAAAGCAAACGGTGTGCTCAGTCGCACCCTGCGGTAATGACCGCGATGACATTGCCGCGGAGAATGGCCAGTGGCAAACGCTGCAGCAGCCACGTCACCTCGCGGTGCTCATTTCTCCGACGAGCCACCACTATCCCTATTTTGCGGAGGAAATCGGTAGTACGGGGTCCGAGAACACTTGATATCTCGTCGGCGACCGGCACAAACTGAAAGCGGCCAGTCAGGTCCCCTGTATTTATTGATTTTTCTCTCTTCCGCGTTACGAGTGGCGACACCAGGGTCTGCAGCCGATGCAGCAAAGTTGGAGCCGGATAATATGTCGTTGCATGCCACGTCCCAGACTGGGGATCTGCCTCCTTCATAGGGGAAGAGAATTATTCTGTCAGGGTGCTTACCGTCCGCGCGATCGAGACCTGCTGGCTCTAGTTGAGACGGGAAGCCAGTCGCGTCAAGGTCCCTTCTGATTAAGTCATTCAGAGCAGCGTGTCGAGGGAATCGGCCCGCGCTAAGGCTGCGGGATAATGGATACAGGCCGAATTCGTCTGCTACCGTTCTGCAGCGACATTTGTACGGCTTTCACACGAAGAGACCGATGCGTTGGGCCACTCCGATACGGATGCATTTATAAGGGTACTTGTAGATGAGGAGAGCACCGAACTGAGCCATGCGCCGCTATTTAGCTGCGAAGCGGAACGGAGATAGACAAGGTGGTGCTGGTCGAGTGATGTCTAGCCGCTCAAACGTGGACCAGCATCTGATGACGTTCCAGTTGCGTAAAACACAGGCACAGCATTTTGTAAACTCTTTATCAATGATCTATAGATGCCGCCTTTCTCTTGAATTTTTCTAACCATATTCGTGTCCAGAGGGCAGCTGATTTCCACCACACAACGATATCGAGCGGGTTGTGTTTTAACCTGGTGGTATGTATGTATGTATGTATCTTCCATTTCTAAAATTATTATAAATCTTCCCCTGAGGAAAAAGTCGGTTTCCAACAAAGATACAAAGTTCCATCTTTGGGATGTAGTTAACACAGACAAATTCACATTTGGAACTTGAGAAAAGTCTTGCATATTTTTACCATTCCACTCAGATTGCATTTGTAATGTACGAATTAACCGGTCGATTTCTCTTTCTGAAAATCCCAGTTTATCCAGATTCTCCTTTAAGCATTTACCTAATGCTCCAATTATTATTGATATGAATATGAATTCATAGTCTGGATATAGAAGCTGGAGGTTTCAAAGCAGTTGTCCATAGATATCTTCTTTTTCTTTGATTTTCAAAGAGATATTTAAATCTGCAGGGCAGCTGACCTCTATGATGGTACATACCTTTGCCCCTCTGTCCCAAACAACAATATTCGGCCTGTTATGTTTACAGTTGACAGAAGTTTTGATGGGAATATTCCACCAGTATTCATTGAATTGGTGTTTATGAACGTATTCGATAACAGAGGGATCTTTTAAGTTTATTTCAAGACAGTGACAGTCTTTTTTGCGGATGGCATTGTAAATTGTTTTAGCAACAACATCGTGCCGCATAGGAAGGTAGTACCGTGACGACATTTTAGGACAGCTGCTAATCACATGCGTGATGTGTTCCACAGAAACATGACATAGCCTACACATGTGGTTGCACCTTGGGATTATAAGAGCATCACTGTCTCTTTTTTTCACTTGGTACTTTGTGGCAATCTCCTGGTCCTGGATTGCAAATGCATAGCCTTCAAAGTGTGATGTAATGTATACATGCATGTATGTATGTATATCATTATTCAGTTTATTTCAAGATTTCTTGCCAATAGAGAAAAACCCGTTTTCTAACCTAGATCCAAGGCTCCTTCATTGGAATTTCAACATCAACAACAAGGTATTTTTGTATGTATGTATGTATGTATGTATGTATGTATGTATGTATGTATATGTGCAGATTTGTATGTATGTATTATCATGCATATAGTTACATATCTAGACATGTTCATGTATATTTAAATGATAAACTTCTGGAAAGTTTTACAGATTTTTACTTTTCCAGTGATGGATTGGATCTGTAGTCTTGGAATTAGCTTTCTCCTTTCTGGTTGTGAGAAGCTTATGTATACATGTATGTAAACATATGTGTGTCTATGTGTTAGCTGAGAATGTTTTTTTTTAAAACAGATTTTTAGTTTTGTCAGAAAATATACATGTGGCGCGCATGCGCGTGCGTGTGTGTAGGTGTAGGTGGTATTGTTAAATTGAGAGACGAGTAAAATTTAAGAATTTTGCCTCGTGATTTTTTTACCTCGGGTTTTCTTTCTTTTGATTACTGTGCGATTTCTATAGTGAGCGTCTTCAATTACTCTAGATTGTGCTTGACTCTGTGTGTGTGTGTGTGTGTGTGTGTGTGTGCGTACGTGTGTGTTTGTGTGTATGCGTGTGTCTGTGTGTGTCTGCGCGCGCGTGGGTGAGTGTCTATATCAGTGTGCATGTGTGTGTGCGCACGTAAAGTGTGTGGATCTTGCGTGTGTGTTGTCGAAAAAGACAAGAAGTAATAGGAAACATTAAAAAAACAATAGGTTTAAGCGAAGTTTTTTGTAGTTTCAGTTAATAAATAGTTTACAAAATGATAGCTTACAAAAGATTTACTTCTTTGCACTTTACTATCTAAATTTGATCAAATAATACCACCACCCCTTTCCCCACACTTCCCCGCCCCTCCAAAAAATGTCTATTTAAAGCGTTTCTTTGTTTCTTGCATTTTCTAATGATACCTTGGTGACTAAATGCAAGAAACACTATGAAGCAAAATTTTTAAGTACCGTTTAATCCATAAAATATAATTATTATGTCGTTCTTGCAGTTTACTAACGCTACTGTTACGAAGGAGAAATAATGTTGTTGATCAAGTGACTAATTTGAAGCATGCTGCATGTTTTTCTTTGTTTTGTTCGTCTTTGTAAAATTTTTATTACGATCACTATGGATATAATTTACACAGATGATACAAAAACAAATACAAACAGATGTACAAAATGTATGAGTTCTTTTAAAAAAAATTTTACGATGTTTTTATAAAATTTACAATTTAAATAACGATGACTTTGAATATTCAGACATACATATGCATGCATACCCACACACATCTATATAAATATATACATATATACACATATATACATACATACATACATACATACACACACACATACATACCCACACATACACCTACACACATGTATGTCTATAAAAAAGGGGGAGATTGGGTTTTTCAACCCGGCAGCCTATAAGGCCCAGCAGTTTGCCTTTTATTTTCTCAATGATTAGTTTGGGTGACTTACACCCACCTTTTTCACTACTTCCTTCCATCTCCGTTCATATACTTTCGCTGACAGGGTTCTCTTTTCCAGCCCTATCTTGCTCTTCAGATGATATCTGAAGTAGAACAGCAATCCAGGGCCGGATATGTAGGACCCTGTCACGATACCTTCCATTCTCGTCCTCCATATACACTCTTTCAATACTGCTACCGTACAGAGAAAACAAACCTCACCTTCCTTTGATAGTCCAGTTGGCGGTATCATCTTTATTATAGACTCAGCCGACAGCTGTACTCGTCCCAGATGCGACAACACGTGTTCTACGTAAATCATCAAGCCGGAGAGCTTCCGACAATGTACGAGAGCGTGCTGGACAGTTTCACTGTCCTGCTCGCATCTTGGACATGTCGGTGGCACTGCTAAACCGTGCCTGGATAACTTTTCGAGAACAGGTAGAGCATTCCTGTAACTCTGCCAGGTCAGAGATTTTTGGAAATTATCCAAGTACTCTGGCTTGAAGGTCTTACGAAACAGGTTGGCGAGTTGGTTCTCGTCGAACCCCAGAGCCCCTCTTAAGACGTCATCGTTTCCCTCCTCCACTAGCCCTCTGTAGAATACCGAGGTGGTATTCCCGCAGCCAGCCTTGCCCGTCTTGTGGATAGACCAGAGTGCCTGACGGCACTCCTTCTGCTATAAAGTCAGATTAGCCTTTTAATGAAACCGGGTTTAAATCGTTCCAGCGAGGCCGGTCGCGGCAAGAACTCCTCCGCCAACGGACTCCACACCTTATCACCCTCCAGGTGGCACCAGAGATGTCTCAGCCTCAACGCATGTCTGCGCATCATTAGCCAGGGCATCCCCAAACCACCCTTTAGCGGTTCCTGGCAGCATACGGAGCGCCTCACAAGTGGCTTTCCCCGCCTCCACAAAAAGCGGAAGAGGAGTCGTACCAGCTTGTTTAGCCAAAAATCGGGGCAAGGCACAACGGACAGGCGGTAGGTGATTACAGATGCTATAAACATCTGCACCACCTCCGCTCTACCCTTCAAGGCCAGAGACCGCCCGGACCACTTCCGGATTATGGCCTCCACCTTGTTTACTACCTCGCTCCAATTCTTCTCCGTCTGTGAGTCTGAACCGAACCAGACTCCAAGCAACTTAACAGGACCATCTGTCCAGTGTCCAACGACACTGGACGATAACGGCCTGTTCCTCCAGGTGCCGAGGCGCAGACCGATGGACTTGTCCTTGTTAACTTTTGCTCCTGCCACCGCTTCGTATCTTCGGAGAGCATCTTCTACTCGAGGTAGTTGTGCTTCCTCAGACACGATGAGAGTGACGTCGTCCGCATACGCAGAAGTAAACTTACCGCATCCGATCTCATTAGGGTTGCCACCTAACTTCTCCAGCCTCCGCAGCAATGGCTCCAGGGCCAAAACATACAGGACCGGAGACAAGGGGCACCCTTGACGAACAGACCGCTTGATCGAAAACGGCTCCGTTAGGTAACCGTTTATCTAGACGGTGGACTTAATGCCGCTGTACATAGCGGAGATCCACCCGCGAAAGCCCTGGCCTATCCCAGCCGCTTCGAGGACGGCCCCCAGGTACCGATGGTCGACCCTATCGAATGCTTTACTTTGGTCTAAGTGGACCACTGCCCCTCCTTTGCCGGCTAATTTCCCAACCCTGTCTAAGGTGTAGCGGAGAAGGTGAAGATTGTCCTGGATCGACCTGCCTGGGATTGCACAGGTTTGTGCCTTCCCGACAAGCTTCTCCACGACAGCCGTCAACCTTTTAGCTAACACCTTGGCCAAAATCTTTAACTCTACGTTAAGTAGAGTTATGGGCCTATAGTTACTAATGCTATCCCCCTTGCTTGGGTCCTTTTGTATCAACGTCACAACTCCCCGGCTTACAGAACTGGGAATTCTCCCATTCTGCTGCCAGTTTGCATAGACGCCTGCCAGAATCTCCCCAAACAAGTCCGGCATTGCTCGGTAAAACTCGTAGGGCAGACCATCCAGTCCCGGAGACTTTTCCCCAGCGCACTCGGCCAGCACCTCTCTTACCTCCGCGGGAGTGATCAGGCCTTCACAGCATTCAGCCTCACGCGCCGAGAGTCGAGGCCCACCAGCTAGGAAGTCCCTTAAGGGCTCCCCACGCTCAAGCGGACCGCTCTCCCCGAACACCCGAGAAAAATGCTGGTGAAGGGCCTTTTGCATCTCCTCCTGTTCATAGATCCTGCGTCCCTGCTCGTCAGTTAAAGACCCAATGCAGGACTTCTTGCCCTTCTGACTCTCCACATGGCGAGCCCATCTGGCTGCGTTGATACTTTCTCGTTTCCCAGCGCGTAACTTAGCTCTGACTCGGCATCCTTCATGTTTGGCATTGAGGTGACGATACAAGACCGTTCTCGCCGCCGTCACTCTGGATGCGGTGCCAGATTCCATTGCCTCATCTAGACTCCTGACTAAGTCACCCTCTATTCTAATCCTATCTAAACTTAGCTGATTGCTAAATCTAATGGACTCAAGTCGTATGGCTCTCTTGAGGGCGTGCCACCATCTATTATTAATGATGGTGCCACATAATGCCCTCTGCACTAACTCCTTAATCCGGGTACGGAAAGCTACACAAGTCAAAATAGACTTGTTCATTTTCCAATACCCGGGTCCCTGTCTATGACACTTATCTATATGCACCTCACACGTCACAAGTTTGTGATCCGAGTAAGGCACAATGCAAAAATGTGGACAGCTAAAACTATTCTTATCTCTTTCCTTAACAAATATTCTATCTATGTACGATCTGCGTGAGCCGTTGTTATTACTCCACGTCCACTGTGGAACGCTCGGCTCATCCAGTCGGTAACGGTCTACTAGATTAAAGCTCTCTAGTAGACCTTTGAGGCAAGAATTTCCTTTCCTATCAGCGGAGCCTACACTATCAACTCGCGCATCGAGAATAGTGTTGAAGTCCCCTAACAATACTATGGTTTTAGACGTCAATAAAAAGTACTCCAGGTTCCGAAAAAATCCCGACTGCCCTTGTCCGTTAGGAGCATAGGCAGCCACCAACCTGAAGGACTGCTTACTTTCATGTGTTACATCTAGGACGACCAGCCTACCTTCTGGGTCCAGAAAGACAGTACGTATCTGTAAATCCAAGTTTTTCTTGATGAGGACTGCCACGCCTGCACCTCCCCTCCGGCTCGGAGAAATAAATTTCTCGTAACCATTGAGGAGGGGCGAGAACGCTTCAGGTCCCTTCATCTTGGACTCGGTTATTACAGCCACATCTATTCTATGTGAAATGAGGTCGTGCAGAAAACAAGCCTGTTTCCATTTCGACCCCATTCCACGCACATTTAAACTACCCAACTTAATCATTGAAAAATAAAGGTAGAAACTGAGGACTTACGGTTGTGAGAGGGAGCATGGCACTTTTTGTCTGCCAACCTCCCCTCCTCCTTCCGTTTCTGCATTGCTCTTTCTCGGGGTTGCCACCGGGCTCTGGTTTGGGGTGGCTGCCGGGCTGACAATCAATCTGCCCTCTTTTACGTCGTTGGAGACGTCAATTATTAGTTTATTTCTTACGTGCTCCTGAAATAGTCTTTCTGCATAGTCTTCTTCTGAGATCTTTGCATATCTGTATTGAGCGTCCTCTGTGCCGCTCTTGAAATATCTTACCCTTCGGTGGGCTTTGATATACTTCACAACTTTTTCATTTTTTGTGTTTATCGCCACTATTTTTTCGTTTTTTTTAAAACCTTTCAATGCAGGTTGAGGGGTGGGGAGCTTGAACCTCTGTCCTATCAGCGTTGTGCCAGCGGGGTAAGGGTGGGAAGTTTGTTTTTTTTCCTCTGTCTGTGCAGAGATTTTTTTTTTTTTTTTGTTTGGTGAGGGGACTCTGGCGCGTGTTGTTTCTTCCTTTTGTTGCTCGCAGTTGAGAACTCCATCTTTTCCGTTTCGTTCTCCACTACGGCAACTATTTTTTCTCTCTCTTGTTTTTTTTTCTTGCTGTTTTTCCTCCTCCGTGTTTCCACTCTCCACTTCGATGGTGACTGCTTTGTCTTTTTCTTTTTCTTCCTCGGCCGCTTTCGGAGGAGGGGCGGGGCGTCACCCGTTTTAACGGTGTTTGGCTTTGTTTTTATACAGGCCGAGCGGACGTGACCCTTCTGCCCACACTTGAAACATCTGGGTCGACGTCCCTCCACCGACACGCGGATGGTATGCCCCTCCCCCACAAACACCCTATCGGGCAAATTCTCGAACGTGCTGTTCTCTGCTTGGACCAGAATTTCCAGGGTCTGACCTCTCCATCTAGTCGCTTCCTTCCTCTTCATACTTAGAATATTAATTTTTTCCTCGACGTCGAATATAACCGCTGCTGCCGCCCACATTACGTCGTATCTGAAAGGTATGTCCTCAATGGTCACCCGTGCTGTTCTTTTTCCCATGTAAGTGGGCAGCAACATGATTATATCATTTTTTAACGTCTCCGTCGAGACCTCCCTCGCCACTTCAGCCGAGTCGAAGTGCACCTCAACCGTTGCACTTCGTACTCCGCGATTGACGTGGCGGACCTTTGGCCATATTGGCGCCAGGCACCTCTCGACCAGTTCGTTACGAACCTCAGTAATCTTTTTTTCTTTTATATTGTATACCTTGTATACTACTATCTTTTCCTTTCGGGCATTGACAGTCTCGGGTGGTGGAATCAATTTGGTTTCACCATCCACCTTTTGTATGTACTTCCTGAACGCGTACAGACTCTCTTTTGCAATTTTCAATTCAATGGTGCTTCCACCTACAGCCTGAGAAAAACTTTGCTTTGGCATATTTTCTCCCTGAATGGGAGCGTTGCTTTCGGCTGTCGCCATTTTGTCAAAAAGACAAAAATAACAAACAAAAATTCTTGTCGCAAAGACAAATGAATGGTATTTTCCTGCCCCGTAGGGCGAAAACAACTGTTAAACAAACAGTTACAAAAATGTCTCACAATAACAGACGTAAAAGAACTCACACAGACGTAGCAGCAAAGATATTTGAATCAAGATATAATACTCCAAACAGGAAAATTCATGTTTTGTTCGTCTTTGTTGTGAGGTGGACAATTTGAACTGGTAAAGGAACGCGCAGTGTCAGTTGGTGAGGTAAAAAGAAAAAGAAAAATCGGAGTGGTGTGAAGTTGTTGATGTAAAGAATTCGGCGTGTGAAGTCCGTGACGAAAAGAACGCGGAGTGTGAAGATGGCAACGTAAACAAACAGGAAGAAGATAGCGTAAGTTGGCTACGAAGAAAGTGTGAAGATGGCAACGTAAACAGTCAGTGTCAAGTTGGATACGAAGACTGTCGGTGTCAAGTTGGATACGAAGCTGCGATGTGACCAGTCGAAGCGAATCCGAGCGACGTAGAAGCATATTACACAAGACATTCAATCAGGTACGACAACTTCTTCCACTCTAAGCAAATTGGCTTACTGGGCTAGCCTGCAGTTTCTTAGCTACTGGCTAGACTGTTGGAGCCGTGTTGGCGTCAGGAGGCCGCATTTCACAACGTTTTTGGTGTCAGAAGTGAGATTTTTATTGCTGCAGCGAGCCAATTATTCGTTATTGAATTGGAAGGAGTGCGCACAAGGAGGCAGGGCAGGGAAGGAACAAGTGTCTCTGGTTGCAATCGTGAAAATATTGCAAAACCAAAGTAATAAAGTGACTGAGTTTAACGAAGAGCAGAAAGCGCAGCACACATGTCTTCGGGGACAGCTAGACACATTCATAAGAAGAATGGAGAAAGGTCAACAGCAGTTCAAGAAAAAGCTTTGTGAAGAATTACAGCAGTACAGATGTGAGGTGAGTGATGATATTATATGGTGTTAGCAACATGTATATGAATATGCTTAATGAGAGAATGGAAGCCGTGGAACAGTTTTGTGCTGCTGATCCTCAGGCTGATTTGCAGAGAGTGTGCGAAAATGGTGGACGACATGTATTGAATGTTGAAAATGGCCAAATGTCCAGAGGTGCTCTTTCAGAAGCGGGTGTGCCTGCTGGTGGTCAAGGGGCAGTTTTGAGTCCTGGACGGAATCATGAGGCTCCAATATTTAGGCCCAGATCCAGCGAAGTGCAAGGCAACAGTAGAATTTCTATTAAGAAGAAGCCACAAGAATTTGACGGAAAAGTGTCATGGGAAGCCTACTGTGTCCTGTTTGAGATAAAGGTTGACCAGAATGGTTGGAACAGTAGGCAAAGAGCAGTTCAGCATGCTGCTAGTCTAAAGGGTGCTACAGTAAAAGTGTTGAGCCAGTTGTCAGTGGAGGACAGAAGCCGTTACTCTTCATTAGTTGAAATGTTACAAAGAAGATATGGCACTATGTACCAGAGTGAAGTGTACAGGGCACGAATTCGGAGTTGTGTAAGGGCTTGGGGGGAGTCACTACAATAGATTGCCCAGGACCTGGAAAGCGTGGCACATAAGACAACATCCAACCTCTTCACTCTTCTTCTGAAAGAGCAGTTTATCGACGCTCTGGGCACAACTGAATATCATGCAAGAGGCACTGTCTAGAGTTCTAGAATTTAAATCATATGTAAGGTCTAGCATAAAAAGTTTCCAGGTGGACTACAGTTCCGGATCCAAAGCAAGTATGGGGTAAGTACGTGAAGCAGGAAAACTTAATGAAAGTTGTTGGTATTGCGAAAAGTCAGGGTATAAAAGAGAGGGATATTTGGAGAAGAAAGAACAAGAGATGGTTGGAAGAAGTTGCTGGCACTGTTGGAAAGCAGGACACAGGAAGTAAGATTGTTACAGCTTGAAAAGAGAACAAAAGCTGGATGATAGTAGAAAGTTCACATCTGGGAGAGATTGCTGGACATGCGGTGAAAGGAACATTTGAGTTTTGACTGTCCTGTAAGAAAGAAGAGTAAAAAGGTAACAGAAGTTAAAGGAGAGTCGGAAAACTAGAAGGGGCTGGTGTTAAGGAGCAACAGCCAGTCGAATATTCCAAAGAAGCTCCATGAAGCTTTGGGTGCAAGGAAGATCAGTCCCTGTTAAGGTGGTAAAGCGGACCACAGCTGGCGGTGAGGTAAGAACATTACGGACGACAATGATCCCAGCAAGATCGGAATTACTGCTCCAGTGTAGTATGGATGGATCATTTGATGGCTGCCTTGGGATGGTGGAGCCGACAGAGAGAGTGCAAGATGAAGGCTGGAGTGATGGTAGGACGAACCCTGGTGGAGACAGGTGCTGATGAAGTGCTGGTTGTGGCAGCCAATTGTGGGACTGTGCCAGGCAGTGGACCAAGAGCAGTGTCGCCCGCGTACCTGCAGAAGAAGTGAAGTCAGAGGAAGTGGAGGTCTATCAGTGTATTTACATGGCCTGTTCGCACGGATTTTTGTCAGTGCTTGGATGACGCTCAGGTGTTGCGGTTGAGGCGGATGCAAGTGAGGTATGCAGAGGACCTAAACCTTGGTTGCACAGATCTGGTGGAAGACAAGAAAAATGTTCAGCAAATTGTGGAAAATGCAATTCTAGATAAAGATTTGGCCAAACACGTTTCTACACAAAAAAAGAACAGATCATCTGTTTACAGAAAGTCGTTGATGACTTGATGGAAGATGTTGGCAAAGCGACCAGAAAAGATGTAGATGATGTGAAATCTCTTCTCAATGTCAGGATTGTAAAACTAAATAAAAAGGTCCACTTCTTTGAAATGGAACGTTCTGAGAGAGAAATTGATATGAGAAGGTGTCCTGGAGATAAAAGAAATGTTGAGTCAGAATTACAAAACGTCCATCAAAACTTTGTAGAGAAGACTAAGTCTCTCAAAGAAGTCAAAGAAAAGCTTACACCGTGTTTAAAAGAAGCTTTAAAATCTAAAGATGACACTGAGAGGAAGCTTGACAAATTTGAACATCAGCAAGAACGTGATAGGGAAAACTTGGACCAGAAAATAGATCTTTTAATGAAAGAAAATGAAAAAACTAAAGGAGTAAGCGTCTTCGCCGAACAGTAACAACAGCCGACTGGCAAAAAATAAAATTTCAGTTGATCCAGGAAATTAACGAACTAAAGGTGAATATGTTATAAGCAAACAATGAACAGGAAGAGATACAGCGTAACCTGCGTAAAAGCATTGCTGTTATGAAAAAGGAAATGTCTTTCAACTCACAAGATTTTTAATTGAAACTGCAGAGTTTTGAAGATGGAAATCATTACACTATGGTAGAATTAAAGAAGCTTCTCAATTCAAAGAAAATAATTAGCAGAAGATGGAAAGAAGAATGCAGTACAATCGCAAAGAAATACGGTGAGAAAATAGTTCAAATTCAATCTGAGCTGAAGTTACAAAACTCGCAATTCTGAACTGTATGTATGTATGTATGTATGTATGTATGTATGTATGTATGTAGGTAGGTAGGTAGGTAGGTAGGTATGCGTGTGTGTATGTATGGATATATGTATGTATGTATGTATGTTTGTATGTAAGCATGTATGTATGTATGTATGTATGTATGTATGTAGGTAGGTAGGTAGGTAGGTATGCGTGTGTGTATGTATGGATATATGTATGTATGTATGTTTGTATGTAAGCATGTATGTATGTATGTATGTGAAAATTGCGAAAATAACTCTAACAGTTCAAATACTAAGAAATAAGCCTACTCAATTTCATTTTTACCAAATAAATTAGGAAAATGAATGGGTTATTTCCCTTGGTTAAATATATATATACCGATCCCTTCAAGGGCGAATGGGTTATTTCCTTTGGTTTTTAAACTAAAATATATTAGATATACATAAGGATCCCTTTTAGGGGCCATATTATTTTTCAACAATCTGAGTATGCCATGAGGTTTCCAGAAATGAGTTCTACTCACGTGTCGAGTTTCATCAAAATCGATAAAACGATGTAGGAGGAGTTAGTTAACAACTCCACAAACACACTCACAAACAGAATTTCCCACATATGTAGTAGATATTTAGATATACATACATGTGTGTGTGTGTGTGTGTGTGTGTGTGTGTGTGTGTGTGTGTGTGTGTGTGTGAGTGTGTGTGTGAATATATATATATATATATATATATGTATATATATATATATATATATATATATATATATATATATATATATATATATATATATATATAGAACTTCCAACTAATCCTTGTATGATTTTATTTACTTAATTTAGTTGCTTTTAAGTATGGGATTTGGCTGCAAAAATTAGACTTCCATTTTATCATGTGGTGTTTCTCCCTAATAGCATTTTAATGCTTTTATCTTATTCTCTTCTTTTGTTTCTCTCTTTTGTCTTTTCAAAATTATTACAAGAGCTTCAACACACTCTTTTTGTTCTTTTTTTTTTATTATTTTTCTGCTCCATTGCCTCGAATCAAGCAAGTTAATGGAATTTGAATTAAAGTAATCTGGCCACTGACAGTATTTTCCTTCATAGAGAAAGGCTCTCCTGGTATCGTTTGTGAATTGTACAATTTCTATAAGAGAGAGAGTGGGAGTGTGTGTAACAGACACAGACAGACAGACAGATAGACAGACAGGGAAAGAGGAAGAGAGAGAAGCAGTGACCTGTTACAAGTTAATCGACCATGGTCACTTCTAAATATATTAGCATTATAATTGTTATTGTATTTGATAGCACAAAAGATGCACAGCATATTAGACACACTCTAATTTCAGCATCCATATATTCAGGGGAAAGATTTATAGTGCATTAAAGTATGTAGTGTAAATCCAACTTCGAAGATAGGACCCAGGATGATTCTGCGAGACTTCTTTTGGGAGGAAAATACTTCTTATATGACATCAGATATGCTAAATTGTTTTATGATAAAAAAGAAAAAATTCCTAAATAGGTTTTAAATCTTGTATCCTGATGAAAGTGCATAGGTGCAGGAGTGGCTGTGTGGTAAGTAGCTTGCTTACCAACCACATGGTTCCAGGTTCATTCCCACTGCGTGGCACCTTGGGCAAGTGTCTTCTACTATAACCTCGGGCCGACCAAAGCCTTGTGAGTGGATTTGGTAGACGGAAACTGAAACAAGCCCGTCATATATATGTATACATATATATATGTATGTGTGTGTATATGTTTGTGTGTCTGTGTTTGTCCCCCCAACATCGCTTGACAACCGATGCTGGTGTGTTTACGTCCCCATAACTTAGCGGTTCAGCAAAAGAGAACGATAGAATAAGTACTAGGCTTACAAAGAATAAGTCCTGGGGTTGATTTGCTCAACTAAAGGTGGTGCCCCAGCATGGCCACAGTCAAATGACTGAAACAAATAAAAGAGTAAAGAGCAAAGAGTAAAGAGTATGTCCTATCAATACTGGACAATCTCTGATCTTCCTTGAACTGAGACATCCCATCATAGAATTAGTTGTGATCACAAAAATTTATTGATAGAACGAATGCTCCATCCACAGTTATATGAAGATTCTACTTAAGATTTCTTGCAATTCCTCTTACCAGTTTATATATATAGCTGACGAACCTGGTAATTCCTGGGAAAGCGAGGCTTATGCCTTGGTTACATTCTCATAATTGTTTTGCTAATCCAATAACAATACAAAGTTTGTAGCCCTTAAAACGAGTTTTGTGCATTTACAGAGAATACCGAACTGTCTTACACAGGATCTTGTTTTTAGGAATTCCCAAAAAGTTATGAATACCCAAATTGTGAAGTTAGTTACATAAAATTATTGTTATGCAGAACTTTACTTTGTGAAAACGAGTCAATGTATATATTTCATAAGTTGAAGATATAAATTTGAGGAATTATCTGAATATTCTCAAATTTGGGTAATTTTTTCCTTTCTCTTTTCTCTTCTTTCTAATTCTAAGTTCTTAAAGTCAACAATTTAATAGGCTGATTCTAAATTAGTCTTGGTTTTTGCCCTGATTATGACTTCAAACTGTGTCTAGTAGTGGAATACTGGTTTTGGAGTTCTGGGTTTTTGAAGAGTATGGAGCCACCTCTTAGCGCTATTGTTCCCATTTCTATTCTGATCAAGAGCAGTAGCATCCATCAGATTCCCAGCTAAAGATTAATGAACAAATTAGTTAGGTTTATGGAGCTTGGTAGCTAGTGGGCCAAGCAACCCATCTAGGCGGAGGAAAACCGATTCAAACCTCTGCAGTCTTGCAGCCATACCGAGTCATATGAAAGACTTTTGGTGGAAACTCTGAGGAAAAGTCTGCAGTTGGAGCCCCTAAGGCAGCTCAACATTGTCTACAACTTCATTTTGGCAACTCTTGTGATAATGCTGGTGTCAAATTGCACCAGTTGTGCTGTTCCTTTGGATCCAACAGTGATTTGGAAATGGGGAAAAGCAACAACCTGTTCTCTATACCATAATACACGGGCTTGGATCCTATTAAACACCCTTTATGGAAGAGAAGGAACCTACAACAGCATTGGTACAGCCCATAAATGTGGCTTATGTGGCAGGGGGTATCATTCATGCATTGGTCTGTTCAGGTACAAATGATACTATTCAATGGGATGGACAACAGATGAAGGCCTGAGACTTGGTTTTTTTTTTCTTTTATCAGAAATCATGTAATATTGATAATCTAATCTTTAACTGTGAGAATTGATTATAAACATTAATCTAATATGCAAGAATCAACCTTTGTGTGTATATACAATTTTAATGCCTGCAAATATTGAAGTATACCTGATACATCAAATAAGGTATATATATATTGAATGATAATCATCATAGATTACAAAAGGGATAACCTCCTTAATCCCAGGTGATACTGAGTCATCAATGATTTTAGAATTATCAAGTAAAATTTTACATATATTCAGACAATCATTATTTTTAAAAGCAAAGATAGAGGGTTGTTTAATGGCATTTTCCAACAAGTCAACATAGTATGTAAAGTAAACATGAAATGTATTCATCCAAACATCATCACTCTCTTTCTAAATTCTGCTGCATTTTGCATAGAATTTTTGGTCCTCCAAAGTCATCTTGGTGTATAAGTCAACCTACATCTTTGGGCTGTAAATTTTGCCTTCAAAAATTCGACTTATATGCTGGAAAATACAGTATGATTTCTCTGTTACTTAAACTTTTTTATCTGCTTGACAATCATTTGATAAAATCTAAAAATTATCCGTCAAAACATTTTCAATGATTGCATTTCCCCTTGATAAGAATTCGTCTTTGATGTACATGAGGCTAGGAGATTATGTTTCCTCTTCAATATTAGTCAGATCAGAAATTCAGAATTATTATTGATGACTACATTTGATTTTTACAGATGCTTCAGTGATGAATGGAATAAGATAGTTTAATTCATTATCCAATAAACTTGCTTGACATGATTTTGGTAGGTTTACACTATATGTATTTCTTTGATAGGACAGTCAACTTCAGAAAAACAGCCAATCAAAAGCCACCAGGCTTTGCCATTAATTCCATTGGCTGGAAGAAAAGTTCCCTATATTCCAACATATAAAAATCAACAGCAGGTGGGGATCCAGGTTTTTTTTTTTTTTTTGGTGTTGCCCAAAAGTTTCAAAAAAAGTACTATATAAGGCAGAAATTACAACATGTAACAAATGGACACATTTTTATGTATTCTAACTTTGTTGTAGCAGAGACCATTATGCATATGAAACAGTAATGCTGTGAAACTGCTGGGAATAAAATAACAATGTTATTATATTTGCAACAGTGCAGCTAGAAAGGGTGTTGCCCAGGCAACTAGCGCAACACACCTGCATCCACCACTGGACAGGCATGATGAAATTTGTGTGTGTGTGTGTGTGCGTACATGCGTTTGTGTGTGCATGTGTGCATGTGTGTGTTTGTATGAGAGCACCCATATCTGTTCAATACTTCATCAACTGATTCAACATAATCAGGACCAGCAATCCATTCCAAGACTCTGATGTGCAGATCCATTAAACACGAGGAATGTACAAAAAAATAGACTCCCTTAAATATCAGCGGGAATCCTTAGAAGTAGTACACAGCTTCCGTTACTTAGGTGACCAAGTTAGTAGTTGGGGAGGTTGTTCTGAAAACATAGCTACTACAATAAGAACAGACTGGGAGAAGTTCAGAGAGCTAATATCTCTGTTAGTAAATAAGGGTTTCTCCCTCAAAGTGAAAGGTAGATTGTATGATGTTACATGCAATGAGACATGGGCTACGACAACTGAGGAATGCGAAGACCTGAAAGAGATGAACTCAGCATGTTCTGCTGGATGGCTTTATTTCCATCAACCAAATCGATCTCCATGTTCAATACTTTGTAAATATATACAATAGAGAATATGGAGACAGGTACATCCTCAAAATTTATTTCCTTTTATTATACAATTTCATACAGCAAAGTTTTATGGTTATGACGACCTATACATATTTCCTTGCAGCTACAAGGACAACCAAGACATAAAAAAAATGGAAATCAGAATGAATTATATAGAAATATCTACTCACGTGATAAAATAAGTATATAAAAAAAATTTCTCTCTCAGCAATTCTCTCCCCTTGTGGTAAGTTTCTCCCCCTCTTCAATTTCTTACCAAACTCTATTTCTCTCTGCCTCAGAAGCTGAAAACAACCACAGATGGTGGCAGCAGCAACAGCAGTCACTAGTCAAATTTCACACATACACACACACACACATCATCATCATCATCGTCGTCGTCGTTTAACGTCCGCTTTCCATGCTAGTATGGGTTGGACGATTTGACTGGGGACTGGCAAGCCAGATGGCTACACCAGGCTCCAATCTGATCTAGCACAGTTTCTACAGCTGGATGCCCTTCCTAACACCAACCACTCCAAGGGTGTAATGGGTGCTTTTACGTGCTACCTGCCACCCTTTTAGTCAAATCGAATTTTACACTTTATATTTATTTATTTTTTTCATTTCCTTTTTAAATTTGATCTTACGCTGCCAAAAAAAGTACTTAAAACGTTACTTTTTAAGTGCTTGTTGAGCATACTAAAAAGCATGAGATACTAAGAAGTACCCCTTTAAGTGATCCCTTTTAAACATTTTTATTCATTATTATTAATTTTAGATATTAGGAAACATGGACTAAAATATTATGGAATCCTTTTTAATCAGTAAAACTGCCAAAAATTTTCACTTAAGAGTATTTCTATTGCTTCTCAATACTTACTGAATTTATACACATACCTGCATACATACATACATACATGCTTACATACATACATACATACATACATATACACATACATACATGCATACATATACACATACATACATGCATACATACATACATGCATACATACATTCATTCATACACACACAAATACACACATAGATACATACATACATACATTCATACATACATACATATATATACACACATACACACATACATTCATACATTCATACACACACATATACATACATACACACACATAGACACACATACACACATACATACATACATACATACATACACACACATACACATACATACATGCATACATACATATACACATACATACATGCATACATACATACATGCATACATACATATACACATACATACATGCATACATACATACATGCATACATACATTCATTCATACACACAAATACACACATAGATACATACATACATACATTCATACATACATACATATATATACACACATACACACATACATACATACATACATACATACACACATATATACATACATACACACACATAGACACACATACACACATACATACATACATACATACATACACACACATACATGCATACATACATACACACACATACACACATGCATACATACATACATACATGCATGCATACATACACACACATATATACATACACACACATACATACATACATACATTACATACATGATATAGATTGATATTAATGCAGCATTAATATCTATATTTCATAGAGTATTTTATGTATATATCTGTGCATGGAGTATTTAAATACTGTAGATTATATAAAAATAATCAAGAAATTTCAAAAGAAGTATTAGGAAATATGAGTGTGTATGCACTCACATATAATGCATATATATTTTTTTTTTTAAATGAAAAAAAAAGGCGGGGTTTCAAATCAGGACGTTCACATGAGTTGCATTTTCTCCGGTTTTTTTTCTCGGGGAAGCGGTCCATTTTTTTAATTTATCACAACAGCCTTTGAAATTATGGGAGGTGGGATACCTTTATCAAAAAAGTTTCAGAAAATTCATGATTTCTTTTCACCTCATTCCCCTCCCCTCCCCCTCACTACTGCCCTCTGGACCAATTTCGATGACTTTTTTTTTTTTTGTCTTTTGCACTATGCACTTAAAAACCATTGGAGAAGCCGTTTTCGATGAAAAAAAAAAAACTGTCAATATTTTCAGACGAAAGGTGTGTGGTTTAAGGGAGACTTGTGTGTTGTTTCTAACACATCCCACGACCACCTTCCTTATTTCTTTGTTACTCTCACATGTATTCATGTTTTTCAGAACGTGTTGGGGCTCTGTGTAAGCTACGTTCACACTATCACAAACGTGTAGATAATTCAATTGATCAAACATGTGTGTGCATTCACACGCGTAGAGTTTCTGTCTATTGTATTCGGTTCACAAAGCGTTGGCTAGCCTGATTCTATAGCAGAAGACTCGTGCCTAAGCTTATGGATTCCCATAATCACGAATTATAATTGTTAATTGCAGCTAAGACCAAATCCGCGCTATAATCAAGTTTAAATGCCTTGATACAGTTACCTCCCTTGATTAATTATTTCAATCGATTTTCTCCCTTTAAATTACATTCCAATTCGGTTGGGTGTTCAGTATTATTGGAAATACAGCGTATAAAACAGCAAAGCCATGTCTTTAGAATGCAGTGAAAGGAAAAGCAAAGCTGTAAAGTTGTTTGACACGTTGGTAATCTCCCCAGCGTTCAGCGTCTTATGTTACGGAATATTTCAAAGCGGCTTTCAACTGTGGTAGAAGAATTTTTAATCAGTCCAGCAGTAATTTGTGAGGATGTTAATGTTTATTCTGAAGCTATTGGGCTTTCTGTTGCCTCCAGCCGCTAATCTAGGAGCCGAAGTTTATATGTATGTATGTATGTATGTATGTATGTACGTATGTATGTGTGTGTGTATGTGTGTGTGTATGTATGTATGTATGTGTGTATGTATGTTTGTAAGTATATATGCATGTATGTATGTATGCATGTATGTATGCATGTATGTATCAATGCACGTATCTATGCATGTATGTGTGTATGCATGTATGTATGTATGTATGTATGCATGCATTATGCATGCGTGTATGTATGCATGTATGTATGCATGTATGTATGTATGCATATATGTATGTAGGCTTGTATGTATGTATGCATGTACGTATGTGTGTATGTATGTATGTATGTATGTATGTATGTGTGTTTGCGCGTGTGTTTGTGTATGTGTAGGTATGTATATATGTTTGTACGTACGAGGGTGGGTGAAAATTCCATATTAAAGATAGTGATGCTAGAGCTGTGAAATCTTGCATACATTAATTTCAACACTTTTTATTAATAACTACATTGTTTTTTCCAGGTAAACTGACACTTGACTGTTCAAAGACGATTTCGAAAGTTACTTCTTGTGACTCTTCCTGAAAATGGACAAAATATGGCATTGTGGTGTTATCAAGTACTTACAGGAAAACAGTTTAGCCCCAAAAAACATTCAAGCCCACATTGTTGATACATAGGAGATAACGCTCCAGCTTTATCGACAGAACAAAAGTGGGAGGTTGAATTTAGGAGGAGAACGGTGAGTTTTGAAGCTGACTTACGGTCTGGACGTCAGGCAACTGCCACCACCAAGGAAAACATTGATTGTGTTCACCACATGACGATGGGTGACAGGCAATTGACTATAAATCAAATAGTCAATACTGTTAGCATATACCGAGAGAAAGTTGAAAATATTCTGCACCATGAACTTGGTATGACGGTGGTTTTTCCTCGAAGAGTGCCACGGCTTCTGACATCTGATCAAAAGTGCACCAGACTGATCGTATCAGGGGGAAATCTGACACTGTTTGAAGCAGACCCAGGTGGTTTCCTTGAACGTTTCCTAACCCAGGATGAGTGTTGAGTACATTACTTTGAGCCAGAGACAAAGAGACAATCCATGCAGGTTCGACTTCTTGATTAGTTACATATAGATACCATTTATCTCCGAGAAACCAATGAAGAGCCAAGGAAAGATTTTTAACAACAGTCACATCATCCGTCAGTGAAGCCAAAAGAGAATTCGAAACCTGGATGTTCACATTGTAAAAGTCAGATATAACACGTGAGTTTCAGGCTTTTGAATTAATCAGAGTAGCAACCTCCCATGAATTCTTTGGCCGCTCTTTGAACATGAGCTCCCAATAACCATAATAAGCGGCTTGAGTTGAACCTCTTCGATGTGGAAATGACTGCGACTCGCTCGATGCCTGAGCAACGTCGCTCTTTATGAAAAGAATAACAAGTTGAAGCTTGCGATCAACAGCTAGAGAGATGAATTCATGGTGACTTTTGCTGGGAAGTTGTTGCAATACTGAGTCTCCTGTCAAACTAAAGTCTCTTGTCGACCTGAAGGTCAGGAAACAATGAAAGTGTAAAGCAGTCGGGGCCGCAGAGTCCCAGCTAAGACATAGAGCGTTCGTGGGCATTGTATCTTGGGGAATCATAATACTTCACAATGATAAAGTGCAAAGAAAGGACAAGAAGCTACTGATCGGGAATGAGGGACAGGAATCAGTTGAGCAGGAACCAGCCACCAAGTGAGTTGGGATACATCAGGGAGCTTGACTAAAATGAGAATATTAATTCTTAATTAAGACTTTTTACAATATCCTGCAGAGCTTTTCCAACTTGTTCTACTTTGGAAAGTCAGAGTCACTAGCTTGCTCCCTATGCTTAAGGAGAGAGACGCAGGAATACATCTTCAGCAGCTGCCCAAAGCCCTTTGAAAGGCTATATAAGAGGGCTTTAAGGACAGGGTAACCATCTGCGCTACACAACAGAACTGCATGAGGATCACAAATACATGCACACACACACACACCCACACATACACACATATGCACACATATGCGCACACACACACACACACACACTCACACACATATGCACACGTACATATTCAGGAATAGGTATACACACTTCTACGTATACATGCATACTAAAGCACTCGCACGCATGCGCTCACACAAGCATGCGCGCAGACTGTGGAGAGATAGGCCACAGCATCTGTATAACTGCAAAGATAAAAGTGTACCAAGCAATAGTGCTCACTTCCTTCTGAGATGGCTGTGAAACATAGACACTCTGCAGACTCCATATTAAATGGTTGGACCCACTCCTCTTTCACTGCCTTCTTTCAAATTGAAACATCAAGTGACTGGACAGAATCCCCGACACAGAGATTCTTACAAAATAACATTCTGAGAATAGAAACTTTACTTAACAAACTGAGGTAAGTTGGTCATGTGGTACACATGGAAGACACTCGCTTATAATATACGTGTATGTTTGTATGTGTGTATAACTGTACTTTTATGTACGTATACATTTGTGTGTGTGTGTATGTATGTGTTTGTGTTTGTGCGTACGTGTGCCTGTGTGTGTGTCTGTATTTGTGCTTGTGTGTGTGTTCATGTGTATGTGTGTGTTAAAGACAACCGTGCGAACTCAAAAAGGAGCAATGGTGACGAATGGAAAAACAGAGGACTCCTTTTATTTAAACGTGTCACACGGTCGAACATACAATATTATATCGATGGATGATATACATGATATGTTATGCGACGATAACATAGATGACCAGTAATGAAAGACCACAACCGTATAAGATGAATAACAGAGATATTTATTGTAGCGTTATAGATGTATGTCTGTGTGAGAGTGTGAATGCGACATATAAGAACATAATCAAAGACAGGCCGTCGTACAAAGAAAAGTGTGTATGTGAGTGATACATGTGTGTATGAGTGTTTACAGCAGATAGAAAGAGAGTCAATAACACGTGAGCAATTATACCAGATCGTTAGTACACTATAGGAAAAGTTCTGTATGTGAAAGTGAGGAAAGGCTGAGTGTGGCAGAGCTTATCACTAGTTGTGTTTTGGCGTCGATGCCAGGGCCTTGATTCTTGTTATACAGATGTTCATCGCTGGCTGAGAATTTCTTGTCTGTTTAAGAACTCTTGTCTGTTTATTTACCGTGGTGAAGCTGAGTCACCTAACAGAATCGAAGAGAGAGATGTGCCGCGGAGTTTGGTTTGGTGTACATAGTAAATCGTGTTGACGCTGGTAGCGTAGAGGCTGCTTGGTAGGTGCTCGTAGAATCGTGTTGGTCATGATGATGATGCTGGATAGTAGTAGTAGACTCTTGTTGCTGATGTGGCGACGGCGGAGGTCATCGTGGCTGGACGAAGCTGCTGAAGTGGTCGCTGGCTGCTGCTGCTGTCGTGTGGTACACGGAACAGTTCTCAAAGAGAAACTGGACCGAGACAAATTATTGGGTATGAGTTGATCTATATATAGCGTTAAGAGGGCTCCAAATGCCTTCAGAATTTTACTCCATCACGTGACCTTATTAGGGGCCGTGATTGGTCAGTTCGCGTTCTGGCGGGAACGGTTCGAAGAAGTTGCCGATTCGAATAATAATCAGTCACGTGATGGACAAGGAATGGGTTCTCTACTACGCTCGCATTTATTTATATTTAAATGAGAAGATTGTATGTAATGGCGATAGTAGTTTTGTATCTAGTGACGATAGGTAGTTTCACTACATGTGTATGTGGAAATGGCCATTCGTTTCAGAAAATGTATTTTTTATTTTAAATTATGTTTATAAGCCATTTAAAAACACACAAAAAACATTAGATTCACTTCAACATTTAAATTTAATTTGCCAAAATATTTTCGTTGCTTTGAGACCGCGACCTGTTCACTGACAAAATTCTGTGTTCGCAGCACGGAATTTTGTCAGTGAACAGGTCGCGGTCTCAAAGCAACGAAAATATTTTGACAAATTAAATTTAAATGTTGAAGTGAATCTAACGGATTTTGTGTGTTATTTTAAATGGCGTATAAACACCTTCTACGCTGCAATTGTTTTTGCTTCAGCACACGATCTCAGATCAGGTCACTTGCTATGCAAGTACATCTCCGTAATTTAAATTATGTGTTTCTTGCAAAACTTTTTCTCAGAATCCTAGAGTTCTTTAAACCCCACTTTTTAGAAATTTTGGATTAGTATATAATAAATCACTTGACCAAAATCTTACAGTGAGTGGGTTAAAATTCTTACGTGAGATAAAGCTATCTACTATAAGCATAAGTCCTAAATACATCGACACAAGTGCTTATTTTATTGAATCCGAAAGGATGAAAAGCAATTTCAACTCCGATGTATTTTGAACTCAGAACATAAAAAGCCGGAAGAAAGCCACGCTAAGCATTTTGTCCGACGTGCTAACGATTCCGCCAGCTCGCCACCCTCTTGAGCAAGATAATCAACCCGTCCCCCTCTTTGTTTTTGATGGGAGAGAAGTCGTGAGTGCATCAGCAAGCTCAGTCTTTCCCTAGTCATTCATTCCTTAGTCATTCCTTAGTCATTCATTCCTTAGTCATTCATTAACGTCGTTCGCTTCATTGCAAATATTCGGACGAGATCCTGAGCAAAGTTTTCCCGTGACTTCATAAAAACCCTCGAGCGAGGTGAATAACAACCTTGTCTCCTTCAATAGCATCAAGATCCGAAACACTGCACAAACCAATAAATCATTATCTCCACTTGTCCAAAGCATAAACATTATCTAATTAAAACTAAGTGGATACCAGAAATGCTGTGTCTCACTTTCGTCGAGATTTTCTTCGAGATATCGCACATATTCTCTCAACATTTCCAAAACTGCATTACAAAGATAATTATTTCCCCCTTCACAGCCATAAAGTCCCGCCCAGTCGAGGGTTCCAGTTGATCCGATCTACAGAACAGCCTACTCGTGAAATTAACGTGCAAGTGGCTGAGCACTCCACAGACACGGGTAGCCTTAACGTAGTTCTCAGGGATATTCAGTGTGACAAGGCTGACCCTTTGAATTACAGGCACAACAGAAACAGGAAATAAGAGTGAGAGAAAGTTGTGGTGAAAGAGTACAGCAGGGTTCGCCACCATCCCCTGCCGGAGCCTCGTAGAGCTTTAGGTGTTTTCGCTCAATAAACACTCACAATGCCTGATCTGGGAATCGAAACCGCGATCTTATTACCGCGAGTCCGCTGCCCTAACCACTGGGCCATTGCACCTCCACAAATATCATCACCACCATCATATCATATCCCAATATTATGCCTTCTATCGCTAAAACTAAAGGTAATAAACTGCTTACATATTAAATCTATAATCCAATTTTTTTTTTCATTATAAAGGAAACTGAACACAAAATACAAGAAAAGTTAAAATTCTATTGAAGAAAGAAATTTTAAAAACTCTGTTGTTTGTTTAAGATATATCTTTTATTAGATCTTTCGAAACGTAAAAACGAATAATTCATACTTTGTTCATTGACGATTTACTTCCAATGAAATGTTTGATTTCCCTTCAAATTTTTTTTTTAATTTTTATCAGATAAAGCAAAATTAAAAATATCGATATTAATTTGATTTCAAAAATATATATCGCAGCTTGGCGTTAAATATTTATAAAGGAAGATGTCTTTTAACTGACTTTTTTTTTTTGTCCTTTGTGTTACGTTTTCTTTTCCCCCACTATGTTAGCATGTTTCTTCTCCTTACTTGTGAACGTCGTCTTTTCGATCATCTACATCTTTTCTATTTTCGCTGGCACGTTGACCGTTTTCTCTTTGGGCGACACTTTCGCTGTTTTCTCTTTGGGCGACACCTTCGCTTCTTTCCTAAAGCGCGCTTTCTTCTTAAAGCGCGCTTTCTTTTTAAAGCGCGCATTTTGTTTAAAGCGCACTTTCTTAAAGCGCGCCTTCTTCTTGAAAGGCGCCTTCTTTTTAACTCCTGCAATCTTCTTAAAGCGCGCCTTCTTCTTGAAGCGCGCCTTCTCATTAATTCGCACTTTGAAAGTTTTCTTCTTCTACGACACCCTGGCTTTGAAGAGCCCCCTCCCATTGAAAGGGACCTTGCCCTTGAAAGGCGTCTTGCTCTTAAAGGGGAACTTGACCATGAAGGGCACCTTCTTCTTGAAGGGGACATTGCCCTTGAAGAATATGATACTGAAGAGGAACTTGCTTTTGAAAGGGAACTTGCTCTTACAGGGGACCTTGCCCTTGAAATGTAGCTTCCTCTTAAAGTGGACCTTCCCACTCTTCCGCGTCTTTTAGTATTCCGAGGGCGCCTTATAACTCTGCAACGCCTCCTCCTTCCCCATGTAGTGGTCTCTCCCCTTGAATAGAGCCTTGTCTCTGAAGGGGATCTTCCCGCTGTTTTCCACTTTGTAGTATTCCGAGGGCGCCTTTTAACTCTGCAGTTTACAATCCTTTTTCCACTTGAAAGGCTAGGTCCCCTTCTAACTAATCCGCACTTTATAATCCTTTTCCTTGGAGGGGGTATGTCTGCAGCGTGCCGTCTAGTCCTTGTCCTTGAAGAAGGGCGCCTTATAATTTTGTAATTTACAATCTTTTCCCTTCTGGGACTGTTCCATCCCCCCCTTGTCCTTATTGGTCGACGTTTCCTCTTCTGTACTTCTCTTGCACGTGAACTTTTATCTGTTCGATCAATTTTATGGTTATTTATTGCAACGCTTCTCGGTTGGTTATCATATGGAGGCTCTTCTCTATTACTGCTACCGCTCTTCAATTGGGAAAGACTCTGGTCCATCATTTTTTTTCCCCACTTGTTATTCTTCCTTTTTGCGAACGTTAATATCTCGAAACAAAGACTCCGAAAGTTTAGAAAGGTACTAACAAATGCAAATATATTATGACGTCATAAACTTTGTGGTATTCTATTGGTTATCGTGAAAGAGAGAGATAACTGAGTCCATATTGACTGAAGGGATTTTAGCTTCTTTCAAGTTAAGTCATTTGTTTTAGTAGTTTTTACTTTTTTTTTCTTAATGAAAATATGAAAAACAACGTTTTCACTTCCCATATAGCAACAACGTTTTTTTTGTCATTGTTACGGCCTGACACCGACAAGGACATTGTAAACAAAAGCAAGTACCGAAAAGTTTTAAGTTTCAAAAAATATTTACAAAAATATTTCTGTATATAGATTATATATACAAGCAAAACAATTGAATAGGATACAGCTATCTAAAAATACTCTATTCTCTTCAATAATTGATAGAATTTTAGTTTCGACATAATTCAATCAACGCAGTAAATTCTATTTCTTTAAATTTTAAAAATACAAATAATTGACTTAACATTTAAGTACAAGGGGCATTTTCATTATTCCCCTGCATTTCAGTGTCATTTCTATCACTGGCCCTATTGAAGTGACTAAATATGTACAGACGAGTGTAGGATCGCAAGCTCTCCGAAAAATTAGGACCCCCTCCTGCAAGAAATCTTTGGAGATGTGGTGTGTGTATGCATGTATGTATTTATAACATCGTGTATGTGTATGTGTACACATACACACATATATATATACATATGTGTTTCTGTGCGCGTGTGTGTGTGTGTGTGTGTGTGACGGATTGTGTGTATATGTGTGTATGTGTGTGTGTTATGTAAGTATGTATATATCTATAATAATAATCTATTCGTCTGAGACCCCTGTATCTCAGTCTACATTTGCTCTACATAGACATATTACACTTTTTTAGAATCAGGATGATCCCGAAAGTGAAAATCTGCCCTTCATTTGGTTCTTGAGCATCTAGCATTGGGATCTGATTTAAAGGCATTTGGGTTTCCATTTCTAGAAGGCTGATTCACGCCATCTTCGTTGGTGTTTGTCAGATGACGTAGGAGATCAAAGGGGAGATAAATGACATTCACTTCGTAAATTTTACACCGAGCTAAAAACTTTGGGACAAATTGACCAACAGTTGGAATTCAACTTGGGAATAGAACATAGAGAATGATTGCATTACAGAATTAATTCTCATCCGTCTTTAACCTCTGATCAAACACCACCGGGGCATAAAGTCACTATAGACGTATTATAGTCATGCTATTTAGCTGTCTTTAGTTTGGTGCCACAAGACCAATTGTTCCTCGGCAGGAACTAAAACAAAATATATGTGTACGTGATTATGTGATGGTGTATGTGTTTGTATGTGAATGTGTGTAGCGAGGCACTGGAAGCCAGCGCCATTTTAAACGAGATCTCGCCGGTAGCCATTGCCATGCGCGAGACAACAACGAGATTCTCGCCAGAAACTAGTATTTAAGCAAGAAACCAACGACATTCACTCTCTCATTCCTTCTCACGCTCGAATTTGTTGAGTTGAATTTATGAATAATTTTGATTGTTGTGTGCTGCTTTGCAGCGGTTTTTTTCTGGCTGAGCTTTTTCTCTATCGAGAGATAGCGATGGAGACGAGTAGAATGTTTTATTCAGACCTTAGTGGTTCCGAGTTGTCCTCTTCGGAGGAGAAATTGGTAAGAGCCGTGAACAAGATGGATAAGTGCTTGGGAAA